>NC_073693.1:326018830-326123938 GCF_029784155.1 Uranotaenia lowii
CTGAAGGGTCTTCTGAAGGGTCTTCTGAAGGGTCTTCTGAAGGGTCTTCTGAAGGGTCTTCTGAAGGGTCTTCTGAAGGGTCTTCTGAAGGGTCTTCTGAAGGGTCTTCTGAAGGGTCTTCTGAAGGGTCTTCTGAAGGGTCTTCTGAAGGGTCTTCTGAAGGGTCTTCTGAAGGGTCTTCTGAAGGGTCTTCTGAAGGGTCTTCTGAAGGGTCTTCTGAAGGGTCTTCTGAAGGGTCTTCTGAAGGGTCTTCTGAAGGGTCTTCTGAAGGGTCTTCTGAAGGGTCTTCTGAAGGGTCTTCTGAAGGGTCTTCTGAAGGGTCTTCTGAAGGGTCTTCTGAAGGGTCTTCTGAAGGGTCTTCTGAAGGGTCTTCTGAAGGGTCTTCTGAAGGGTCTTCTGAAGGGTCTTCTGAAGGGTCTTCTGAAGGGTCTTCTGAAGGGTCTTCTGAAGGGTCTTCTGAAGGGTCTTCTGAAGGGTCTTCTGAAGGGTCTTCTGAAGGGTCTTCTGAAGGGTCTTCTGAAGGGTCTTCTGAAGGGTCTTCTGAAGGGTCTTCTGAAGGGTCTTCTGAAGGGTCTTCTGAAGGGTCTTCTGAAGGGTCTTCTGAAGGGTCTTCTGAAGGGTCTTCTGAAGGGTCTTCTGAAGGGTCTTCTGAAGGGTCTTCTGAAGGGTCTTCTGAAGGGTCTTCTGAAGGGTCTTCTGAAGGGTCTTCTGAAGGGTCTTCTGAAGGGTCTTCTGAAGGGTCTTCTGAAGGGTCTTCTGAAGGGTCTTCTGAAGGGTCTTCTGAAGGGTCTTCTGAAGGGTCTTCTGAAGGGTCTTCTGAAGGGTCTTCTGAAGGGTCTTCTGAAGGGTCTTCTGAAGGGTCTTCTGAAGGGTCTTCTGAAGGGTCTTCTGAAGGGTCTTCTGAAGGGTCTTCTGAAGGGTCTTCTGAAGGGTCTTCTGAAAGGTCTTCTGAAGGGTCTTCTGAAGGGTCTTCTGAAGGGTCTTCTGAAGGGTCTTCTGAAGGGTCTTCTGAAGGGTCTTCTGAAGGGTCTTCTGAAGGGTCTTCTGAAGGGTCTTCTGAAGGGTCTTCTGAAGGGTCTTCTGAAGGGTCTTCTGAAGGGTCTTCTGAAGGGTCTTCTGAAGGGTCTTCTGAAGGGTCTTCTGAAGGGTCTTCTGCTCTGAAAACTATATCCATTTCCTCGTAGTTCAGAGTTTAAACGTGTCCGCAACTTGCCACTTGCAAATGTGATATTATACTAAGATCAAGATATTGTTATGATATTTTATCTAACGAGCATAAGGCAATAGAATCCACCGGGATATCCGGCTCAGGTAAACTATTGAAAACTAATCCCATAAAGTGAAGAGAGACAAAGCCCGCAAGTGATTACATTCAACTATCTCCCTACACCCATATGCATCTAATTAACCCAGATTCGGGGTTAACTTTTTCGCCCATGCTAACCTGGTTGTGCATGTGGCAAACTCACTCTCTCTCTTGGATTTGGGGCTAAATGTAATCAAAATCCCGTTAAGCCTCAAACTTCCCAACTGAAACAAAGCCTCCGGAATCCGTGTGGTAGTTGTTCGTTAAAGTTTCTTTAACACGCAAAAGGATGAGCTGCGAGCGAATAATAGAACTGACTGTGAATTGAGAAGCTTCCTCTGTTTTCCAACTCTTTCACATTGCTTCCTCTGGTGAAGGTATGTCGGGTCGAAAGATATGCGCATGGAAAACACTAAATTTAATTACATTTCCGCCCCCCAAAGAACGAAAAGCCAGCCGCGTGAAACTCTCTGTTGACGGGTTTGTAAACCGCAAAATGTCATCGCACTTGTTTTGGCCTCCCGCCCACGTCTCCTACAAGCGTAAGTTTTGGCGAAGTGAAATTTGTCAGACATTTTTCGGTTGACGTTTGCCTGACATGTACTATTTGCTCTTGGGGAAGCTTTCAGCTAAATAGTTTTGGTCATGCATTTTGGTTTAGTCACACGCAAGTTTTGTTTTATTCAGTACAATCGTAGCAACTGATTAAATTATTTTTATGATTCTGATTTAAATTGAAAGAATTCTGTAGTGATTCTTTCTTTTCTGTCTCTTACAGGTAAGGTTCAAAGCATATTCGTAAGATGTCAGGTACTTTTACTCAAGATATAGTATGCTAGAAATGGTAAAAGCCATTCATGACGAAGTAGCCAAACTTCAGTCAAATATTACAAATTCCATTACACGTTTTAGAAAAGTTCAATTACAATGCTCAAGATAAATTATACTCAAATAAACCACAAGTTCCCTTGAGAAAGACTACAAAAAAAATGGTCGAAACGTCGGTTATTAAAAAAAAAAGTTTGATTTAAATGTCAGATCGTAAAAAGCCGAGAATTATAATTTAAAAAATACAAATTCCTGTCGTTAAACTTTTTTTTTGAAAGATCATGAATTTTGCCAAGATTGAATCTGTTTTTTCAAATTTTCTCTTCGAAATAAAAGGATAACTTATTTCCTTTGAGTATTGTATGTTTGGTAAAGATTTTTTTGATTTTGTTTTTTTCTCTATTGGTTGTCCGAAAACGGTTGTCCTTTGGAAAAAAAATTGTTGTCAAATCCGTAAAATGAATAGGTTACGTAAAGGTGCCAAAATAAAAATAAACATGCATCCAGAATTAAGCGGGTATATTCGGCCGGGCTAAAAGCGTGAAGCGTATGCTCAACAAACCGAATACGCGTATTTAGAAACGCAAACAACATGCGCTGGCGTTTTCGGTTGGCCTCTTCCTGCTACTATGAGCGTGCATCCGTAGCCGAAACGAAGAAATCTAGAGCAGGAAACTTTACGCACCCAGGTCGTCATCGTCAAACATTTTCCCGAGCTTTCGTTTAGCACAGTTTGTCCTCAGTAAACTGCAGCAACTGCAGCTTTTGGTCAGTATATGTACGTGTCCTTTGCTGTTTTTAAAATATTTTGTTCAGGTTTTGATGAATCTGTTGAAATCTGCAAAAAACTTTCATCTTTTAATTTGTAAATTTTTAAAAGGGATCTGTTTTTGTTTCGTCGACATTTGTAGGGTTAGGAGAAATTATCTCACATATTTTTTTTTAAAGATCCTGACCAAAAATGTACAACCAACTGAATAAAATCAGGAAATATGTTTTCTAAAATAATCATCTTAAATGTTGTATCTACAATCCATTTAAGCCAGTTTCATATCTCAACTAATTTCCTTTATTCAAAAGTAATTCAAATTCAACCTCACGTTCCGTTTCATAAGGTCACGTAATAAATTTCAACTAATCTATGTTTCCACCTCAACGAGAAAAAAAGTTCCCAACTCAAGCACGCACAAACAGCAGAACGCTGCCAAATTAACTTAACGGTCCCGTTTTTTCCCTCGGAAAACACTTTTTTCCTCAAGGCCCCGTAAACGTTTCACTTTGACTACCGACCGGCGCGTTTGGTAGTTTCAAGTTTCCGGTGCACAAATTTAAACTTTCATATTGGCAACGACGACGACGACGACGGTGCTCCATAAATCATACCACCAAATCAAAAAAAAATAAAGGATAGCGTCGCGCTCGATGGGGTTCATCGAGAATTGGGGATGTGGAGCAAAAGCACTCCGGAAAAAGGACATTCGAAGGCATTCACATGTCAAACTGTAGAGGTGCACAATGGCAACAGAAAGCTACCTGCCGGAATGCAACTTTTCATATTTTTGCGATTTTTATTTTATTTTGGGACATTTTCCCCCTGAAGGGGAAATTTTCTGGCACGTTTCGGTGCATCTCGGGACGTGTTTAATAATTGGAAAAAATATATATCTTCTCCTAACTGCAAAATCCTTTGATTCGATTCTTTGATTTCTTTGAACCTTATTTTACGAGCCTGAATTATTGATAGGAATATGTCGTGAGTGATTTGAAGACCTTCCTCGGCCTTGAAGACCTTCCTCGGCCTTGAAGACCTTCCTCGGCCTTGAAGACCTTCCTCGGCCTTGAAGACCTTCATCGGCCTTGAAGACCTTCCTCGGCCTTGAAGACCTTCCTCGGCCTTGAAGACTTTCCTCGGCCTTGAAGACCTTCCTCGGCATTGAAGACTTTCCTCGGCCTTGAAGACTTTCCTCGGCCTTGAAGACCTTCCTCGGCCTTGAAGACCTTCCTCGGCCTTGAAGACCTTCCTCGGCCTTGAAGACCTTCCTCGGCCTTGAAGACCTTCCTCGGCCTTGAAGACCTTCCTCGGCCTTGAAGACCTTCCTCGGCCTTGAAGACCTTCCTCGGCCTTGAAGACCTTCCTCGGCCTTGAAGACCTTCCTCGGCCTTGAAGACCTTCCTCGGCCTTGAAGACCTTCCTCGGCCTTGAAGACCTTCCTCGGCCTTGAAGACCTTCCTCGGCCTTGAAGACCTTCCTCGGCCTTGAAGACCTTCCTCGGCCTTGAAGACCTTCCTCGGCCTTGAAGACCTTCCTCGGCCTTGAAGACCTTCCTCGGCCTTGAAGACCTTCCTCGGCCTTGAAGACCTTCCTCGGCCTTGAAGACCTTCCTCGGCCTTGAAGACCTTCCTCGGCCTTGAAGACCTTCCTCGGCCTTGAAGACCTTCCTCGGCCTTGAAGACCTTCCTCGGCCTTGAAGACCTTCCTCGGCCTTGAAGACCTTCCTCGGGGCCTTGAAAAATAACTCGGAGACTTGAGATCCTTCCTCGGGGCTTGAAGACTTTCCTTGGGGCCTTGAAGACCTTCCTTGGAGCCTCGAAGACCTTCCTTGAAGCCTTGAAAACCTTCCTCGGGGCCTTGAGGATCTTCCTTGGGGCCTCGAAGACCTTCCCTGAGGCATTGAAAACTTTCCTCGGGGCCTTGAGGATCTTCCTTGGGGCCTTGTAGACCTTCCTCGGATTCTTCAAGACCTTCTTCGGCTTTGAAGACCTTCCATGGAGCCTTGAAGACATTTCTCGGGGCTTGAGAACCCTTTCGGGGCCTTGAAAACATTCCTCGGGGCTTGAAGACCTTCCTTGGGGCCTTGAAGACCTTCCTTGGAGCCTTGAAGACATTTCTCGGGGCCTTGAAGACCTTCCTCGGGGCCTTGAAGACTTTCTCCGCTTCTTCGAAGCTTTGAAGACCTTTCTCGGGGCCTTCAAGACCCTCCTTAGGGCCTTGAAGACCTTCCTTGGGACCTTATAGACTTCCCTCGGGGCCTTGAAGACCTTCCTCGGGGCCTTGAAGAAATTCCTCGAAGCCTTAAAGACCTTTCTCGGCTTTGAAGACCTTCCTGGGGGCCTTGAAGACATTCCTAGGCCTTGAAAACCTTTCTTGGGGCCTAGAAGACAAGACTTAAGGACCCTCTCGGGGCCTTGAAGAAGTTCTTCGAAGCCTTGAAGACTTTCCTCGGCTTTGAAGACCTTCATGGGGACCTTGAAAACCTTCCTCGGAGCCGTGAAGAAATTCTTCGGGGCTTGAGAACCTTTTTCGGGGCCTTGAAGAGCTTCTTCGGGGCCTGGTAAACCTTCCTCGGGGCCTTGAAGACATTCCTCGGTGCCTTGAGAACCTTCCTCGAGGCCTTGGTGACCTTTCCAAGGTCCTGACCTTTCCAAGAGTCCTTGAAAACCTTAACTTGTATTAAACAATTTGTGCCTTCGATAACACCACTAGTCTGACTCGTGGTAGAAATTTTGTGGCCAATAAACTCTGCTGAGATTCATCGAACTTAAGATGATTTCGTATTCAGGTCAGCGAATTTCTATTTCAGATTTTTGTTTTCAAATTTTCAAAAACCAAACTCACTGAAACTCTTTCGCGCGACCGACAAAACACTTTAATATACGGCAGGTGAAGTTAAATATGTCATCATCAAAGAGCACACCGCGTTTATGTGAAACGATGTTGGTCGTACTTTATACTTACTTTATTTTTTTCTCCGCTAAGGACCCTCCAGATGCCATATTCATGTCAGTGGAACGTCACTCAATTTCCGGCCCGTATGCTCCCTACTTCGTTTGTGGGTTGGGTGTGTGTATGCCTCAAAAAATCTCGGCAAAATGAAAAGTTTTTTTTACTGCTAGCCTTATCATTCCGAGAGAAAGCATTGATGAAAATGTCTTCCCAGGGTGCGGAAAAATGTGCGACGAGCATCGAAGAGACGGTTTGACGGAATGAATTTTTCGGTTTGCGAATGCTCTGTGAGTAGGATCCCTGAATGGAGAGATGCCAGATAATGACACGTGGATGTGGGCAAAAAAGTTGAAGGAAGTCAACGATCCCCTTTTTCTGGAGCACAATCGAAATGTCAGGTGGAGCACGTTTATACACATACACAAGTGTGTGTGCAGATGAAATACCTCGAGAGCACTTTTTCTCATATGGCAGCTGTGCGTTTGTCAAAAGTTGATTCAATAAACTTGGCGGGTTGATTGCAGATATTGAAAAGAGAAGGGGCAAACCTTATATTTTCTGTCTGTTCACAATGTTTTTTGATTTTTTTTTTTTCAAATCTGGAGACTTTCGTTTGACAATACTAAGGCTCACCAACAACTTGACAAATTTTTACAATAAGAAAACACTTGTACAGTCGAAGTCCTCAAATGGGCAAAGAAACTTTTCATTATCTTTCGAAAAGCTCTCTTGGAAGCTGCCAACTATAGCAGATTTAATGCTCTGTCACTTTCCTTCCATTTTCATCACTTTGTGTCTTCCAACAAAAGCTAGCTTTAGAGATACACAGCTTTTCTTATGAGACAGACACTAGATTGAGGAGGGTTGATAAACTGAATGGCTCCCAACGAGCTGTTTATCAGTTTGAGATGTCATTGTTTCTTAAAAGAGATGTTTGAGCACAAAAGAAACATTTTAATTCTACGATCGAATCCATTCTTGAAGATATCTTCAGAAAATTTAAATGAAATGGATTTTAAACCCAAAATTTACCTCTAAAATCATAATTACTGAATCAAAAAGAACGAAAAAAAATCAGATTTAAGATTTATGATTGAGATTTCAGATTTCAGATTTCAGATTGAGATTTCAGATTCAAATTCTGATTCAGATTTATGATCTTGATTCATTTATTAAAATTGTTTTTTTTTACATGGCGACCGTCAGAAATCGATTTTTATAACCCAATTTCGAATTTTTTGTATGAATCTGAGAGTTCTACTTTATTTTTTTAAAATGTCATCAATCTTCAAAGTCCGTTGATATTTGAATTCTTTCTCCAGCTTTAAGCTTGATGAAGTAAATTTCTATTTATTTGATCTGAACTATTGAGCTTTTCTTCGAATTTCAATTTTCGAAAAACGAAACAACATATTTACTAATGGAACTTAAAAATAGAACCATGCAGCTACGTCATTTCGTCAGAGTAATTCAATTTAATTAATCCGGTGCACACAAAAAAATGGCAAATTTATTTAATTAGTGGTGCAGCGCTCTAGCTGGCATATCAAAGTTTCGAGCAACATTTTATCCACTCCAGAGAAGACCAACAACGCTTATCGCAACAATGCATCATCGCCCCAGAATGAGCCATGTTTGCTTGCTTGCTCGCTACGGATGTATGAATGTTGGCCCTCTCCCTCCAATGTATTTCTATCTTTCACTCCGGTTCTGCTTTCTCAATCCTTAACCGCAAATTGCATTTTGAATAACGAAAACGGAACATGTATGACTGAGTTTTCCATGAATTTCCAAGCTGCTGAAACACACATGGGTTGGCTTTTGCCTTTCGACTAACAACTCACTCACTCGCTCACTCACTCAAACTCATTCAGTGGAGTGTTGAAAACATTAATGGATTCAACACTGAGCACAAAATAATTCTATAGGATTTAGAGTTCGCTTTTTTTTGCTGCTCCTGTACCTTGGTTAGTTCCAAACCAAAATCCCCAGCACCTTCCGCTCCAATTTAGTTCTACTAACACTGTCTGTTCCCTCGGACTGTGTTCTGATATGTATGTACGTAGATATGTGGAACAAAAGTTTCTCAACGGAATTTTGGGCTCTCGGTAGCATGTACGTAGTGTTTCACAAATGAGAAAGTGTCGGAAAAGTACTGCTGGTGAAATTAATTTGCGGATGAGGTCTTTTATATGAATGGGAAATCGGAGCCAGCAGCAACATCTTTCTGGGACCACATTCTCCGGGAGAGAAATTACTGCTGACAAAAAAAAGTGTTCAGTCCGACGAGCGGACTGAAAGTTGGAAAGAGAGCGCGAGAGAAGAGAGAACAGTCGTGGGCCAATCAGCGAGCAGCAGCCGACAAACCGAAGGTATAAAAACGTGCGCTGCTCGCGTATGTCATCGTTCGTTATTAAACCGCCAAAGCGTCAAGATCGGCGGAAGTGAAAAGTGTAAATAGTGTAAATAGTAGTGATTAAATTAGAAATAAGTGAAGAGAAAATATAAAAATGTAAAGAAAGAGTGTCTTGTGCTTTCTTCCGCTGCTCGCTCCGTCGCCTTGCTCCCGAGTCCAGCTGCCACAATCGGCTCTTTTCAGAGCCCTTCCATCTGAAAGAGTTTTGGATCTCGGTCAACCAGGCGATCGAGATCCCTCCGAGCCTTGGCCGCCAGGCAGCGTCAAGAGGACCTGCCTCCACTGATGGGACAACCATGCGTGGTTGTCTCTTAAGGTCCAATCCCACGAGGGGAGCGGACCATCAGTGGTTGTTTTCCCAAGCGCTCACGTTGACGCGGCCTTGGCCTGCAGGTACAGTCCGAGGACTTGCCTCCACTGGTGAGACAGCCACCAGGGGGTTGTCTAGGAGAGGCTCACTCCCACGAGGGGAATGAGTCCCACCAGTGGTCGTTTTGCCAAGCGCCGCACCCACAGTCCACCAATGGCTTTTTCATGGGCCACAACAAAAGAGATATTTTTTTTTGGGTTAACGAGGAACACGAAATGTAATTAACCTTGTCTCATATTTTAATATTAAATTTCAACTACAGTTTAAGGACGAGACTATTCAACAACGATTCTTATCACAAACATAACAAAATTTGTGATTTTAACAATTTAAAGACAATTAATTTGAGATAAAATTTCGTATAATCAAATTCCAACGGTCGCCATGAAATATCTACAATAATCGAGCGCTTTTTGATATAAAAAACGGAAACTTTAATCTACTCAGTTTTGAAAAATCAACAAAATTGCCGAAAATTGTCAAAATTGACAAAACAATCAAAAATTTTCAAAATTGTGTAAAAATTGTCCATAATGTTAAAGTTGTCAAATTGTAAAGAATATGAAAATTTAAAAACATTATCAAAATTGTAAAAACTGTCAAAATTGTGAAACTGTGAAAATTTTCAGAATTGTCAAAACTGTCAAAATTGCCAAATGTGTCAATGTTGCCAAATGTGTCAAATGTGTCAAATGTGTCAAAATTGTCAAAATTGTCAAAATTGTCAAAATTGTCAAAATTGTCAAATTGTCAAAATTGTCAAAATTGTCAAAATTGACAAAATTGACAAAATTTAAAAATTTCAAAATTGTCAAAATTTAAAAATTTTCAAAATTGTCAAAATTGTCAAAATTGTCAAAATTGACAAACTTGGCCAAATTGTCAAAATTGTCAAAATTGACAAAATTGACCAAATTGACCAAATTGACAAAATTGTCAAAATTGTCAAAATTGTCAAAATTGTCAAAATTGTCAAAATTGTCAAAATTGTCAAAATTGTCAAAATTGTCAAAATTGTCAAAATTGTCAAAATTGTCAAAATTGTCAAAATTGTCAAAATTGTCAAAGTTGTCAAAATTGTCAAAATCATCCAAATTGTCAAAATTGTCAAAATTATCTAAATTGTCAAAATTGTCAAAAATTGTCAACATTGTCAAAATTGTCAAAATTGTCAAAATTGTCAAAATTGTAAAAATTGTCAAAATTGTCAAAATTGTCAAAATTGTCAAAATTGTCAAAATTGTCAAAATTGTCAAAATTGTCAAAATTGTCAAAATTGTCAAAATTGTCAAAATTGTCAAAATTGTCAAAATTGTCAAAATTGTCAAAATTGTCAAAATTGTCAAAATTGTCAATATTGTCAATATTGTAAAAATTTTCAAAATTGTCAAAATCATCAAAATTGTCAAAATTGTCAAAATTGTCAAAATTGGCAAAATTGTCAATATTGTAAAAATTTTCAAAATTGTCAAAATCATCAAAATTGTCAAAATTGTCAAAATTGTCAAAATTGTCAAAATTGTCAAAATTGTCAAAATGGTCAAAATTGTCAAAATTGTCAAATTGTCAAAATTGTCAAAATTGTCAAAATTGTCAAAGTTGTCAAAATTGAAAAAATTGACAAAATTGACAAAATATACAAAATTAACAAAATTGACAAAATTGACAAAATTGACAAAATTGACAAAATTGACAAAATTGACAAAATTGACAGAATTGACAAAATTGACAAAATTGACAAAATTGACAAAATTGACAAAATTGACAAAATTGACAAAATTGACAAAATTGACAAAATTGACAAAATTGACAAAATTGACAAAATTGACAAAATTGACAAAATTGACAAAATTGACAAAATTGACAAAATTGACAAAATTGACAAAATTGACAAAATTGACAAAATTGACAAAATTGACAAAATTGACAAAATTGACAAAATTGACAAAATTGACAAAATTGACAAAATTGACAAAATTGACAAAATTGACAAAATTGACAAAATTGACAAAATTGACAAAATTGACAAAATTGACAAAATTGACAAAATTGACAAAATTGACAAAATTGACAAAATTGACAAAATTGACAAAATTGACAAAATTGACAAAATTGACAAAATTGACAAAATTGACAAAATTGACAAAATTGACAAAATTGACAAAATTGACAAAATTGACAAAATTGACAAAATTGACAAAATTGACAAAATTGACAAAATTGACAAAATTGACAAAATTGACAAAATTGACAAAATTGACAAAATTGACAAAATTGACAAAATTGACAAAATTGACAAAATTGACAAAATTGACAAAATTGCCAAAATTGACAAAATTGACAAAATTGACAAAATTGACAAAATTGACAAAACTGACAAAATTGACAAAATTGACAAAATTGACAAAATTGACAAAATTGACAAAATTGACAAAATTGACAAAATTGACAAAATTGACAAAATTGACAAAATTGACAAAATTGACAAAATTGACAAAATTGACAAAATTGACAAAATTGACAAAATTGACAAAATTGACAAAATTGACAAAATTGACAAAATTGACAAAATTGACAAAATTGACAAAATTGACAAAATTGACAAAATTGACAAAATTGACAAAATTGACAAAATTGACAAAATTGACAAAATTCACAAAATTCACAAAATTCACAAAATTGACAAAATTGACAAAATTGACAAAATTGACAAAATTGACAAAATTGACAAAATTGACAAAATTGACAAAATTGACAAAATTGACAAAATTGACAAAATTGACAAAATTGACAAAATTGACAAAATTGACAAAATTGACAAAATTGACAAAATTGACAAAATTGACAAAATTGACAAAATTGACAAAATTGACAAAATTGACAAAATTGACAAAATTGACAAAATTGACAAAATTGACAAAATTGACAAAATTGACAAAATTGACAAAATTGACAAAATTGACAAAATTGACAAAATTGACAAAATTGGCAAAATTGGCAAAATTGACAAAATTGACAAAATTAACAGAATTGACAAAATTGACAAAATTGACAAAATTGACAAAACTGACAAAATTGTTAAAATTGACTAAATTGACTAAATTGACTAAATTTACTAAATTTACTAAATTGACAAAATTGACAAAATTGACAAAATTGACAAAATTGACAAAATTGTCAAAGTAGTCAAAATTGTCAAATGCTGTCAAAAAGTGTTTTCAAATTTTTGACGGTCGCCATGGAAAGTTATTCGGAATTTTTTGCAGCTTGATTCTATATCTAGTTTTTTAACCTCAAGTTTGATACTTTAACTTTTCGAGAAGAATGAATTCTAGTTGGATCTTTTTGGAATTCCATCCTGTGAAGAAATTAGATATTCCTTTACAAATTGACACCAAAAAGTAACACGGAAGATGCCTTCCGTAATTGCTGACTTGGTTCTCTGATCCATTTGTTGAATTCAGACGCTGAGGTGCAGGCAATAAAACATATTTAATCGCGCTACAACCCCGATGCTGATGGGGCGACACGGTTCGTTTACGTATGTACGGAACAATCTGTACGAACGCAGAATATTCGAAATTTTTCACGCACTTGTAAGCTTTCCCTGGCGAAACGCTCGTAAATCCTTTTGAATTATCCAATAATGTCACTTTCTTGAATGACGGTAATCTGCCGGGGCAGCTTCCATTCCTTTTTTTCCTTTTCCACTTTTTTGGAGAACTTGAAAAACGAATTTTCCTCTTCCCGTTCCATTGTATAAGTCAGTGAACATTCAACAGACCAACAACTGTGAATCAAAAAAGGAGAAATCAGAACCATCACCGCAGCATTCAGGATACAGGATCGTAAATCTCGTATGCTGTTCATTCACAGGTTGTTGACTTGCAGTGAATTTCGTTAGCAAAGCTTTCCCCGAATCATGGCCTTTCTTCGGGAGAGGGGGTTCTTTTTATTAAAATAAAATCCCCAACCTAAATGAAGATTAAGAATGCACACAATAAAATCATCTCATTCACCGAACCATGACGAGGATGTTCCAGTCAACAAATTACGTGGTTTCCCCTGTTGATGTTGGTGATGTGTAGAGTAACATTTTCATCCCTGCTGATCTACAAACATCGCCGCTGGGAATATCTATAAATCATCGTTTACTAGTAGTAACTGGGGCTTCCCAAATCACAATTTATTACCTGCCTGGCTTCCCTTCGCAGCATCCATCTGGGTTCTTGGGTCTGATGGTTCATTTCGTCAGATTACGAGACGACGATACGACACCGCGGCAGCTTCTCCGGAGACGTGAGTTAACTTGGAAACTTACCTATTCTGCTTTATATGTGTACTTTGGAAGGGGATTCTAAAGAAACCTTCTTACGTGTTTGGGGGACTGCAGGCTAATGTGCTCCATCTTAGCAACAATTCAATAAATTTTTATAAATCAAGAAAAATATCAAAAAAATAATTCACGTAAAAAACCGCATCAGGGTGAAATTCATATCTTGATCTTTGTCATTTTCCTGATTATTATCCCGATTCATATCCTATACTGAATCTTCTAACGAATATTCAAATCCAAATGATATTTCGATAAGATCAACAATCAGACCACGATCGTGAAGTTTCTTTTGATTCTGATCATGACACTAGTAAAGATTTCCATCCCGTTCCTGTTTCAGATTCTAATTATGATATTGATATAGGTCTTTATCCTTACCCTTCTCCTGATTTTATTCTCAATTCTGATCCTAACCCTGATCCCGATTATCATATTGATCCAAATTCAGTTCCCAAATTCTAATCCTGATACCTTTTTTAATCCTAACCTTGAACTTGAACACTATCGTTATCCTTATACTAATTTTGATACTAACCCTGATGCTAGTCTTCATCCTAATCCTGATTCTAATTATGATCCTCACTCTGATTCTTATTCTGATCCTAATCCTGATCCTTATCCTGATCCCAATCCTGATCCTAATCCTGATCCTCATCCTGATCCTCATTCTGATCCTAATCCTGATCCTAATCCTGATCCAATTCCTGATTCTTATCCTGATCTTAATATTGATTCTAATCCTGATCCTCATTCTGATCCTGATCTTGATCCTAATCCTAATACTAATCCTGATCCTAATCATGTTTCTTATCCTGATCTTTATCCTGATCCTAATAATGATCCAAATCCCGGATCCTTATCTTCATCTTAATCCTGATTCCAAGCCTGATCCTTATTCTGATCCCAATCGTGATCCTTATCCTTATCTTAATCCTGATCCTAATCCTGATCTTAATCCTGATTATAATCTTGATTCTTATCCTTATTCTAATCCTGATTGTAACTCTGAACCTTATTCTGATCCTAATCCTTATCCTTATCCTAATCCTGATTCTAATCCTGACTCTTATCCTGATTCTTATCCTGATTCTAATCCTGATCTTAATCCTGGTCCTTATACTGATCCGAATCCTAATTCTTATACCCATCTTTGTCCTGATCCTTATCCTCATTCTAATCTTGGTCCTAATACTGATCCTAATCCTAACGCTAATTTTGATACCAATCCTCATCCTAACCTTATCCTAATCTTGACTCTTATACTGCGGGACATTTAAGAAACTCTCAAAAAAGTTCAATAGTATAGTCAAACTTACACATATTCCATCAGTCAAAGTTGTTCATATAAAGTACTGTTGATACTATCGGTTTTTTGGATCCTGCTATACAGATTCGTCGGACGATTCCGTTCCGGAACGACTTCGTTCCTCCATGGGGAAAAACCAAAACCACATTGGTTTGTTTTGGTTTCTCTTTCCCTTTTGGTTCGTCAATTCGCATACTGAGAACAATAGCGTTTTGACAACCAATCGATGATGATGACAACAATACAAATGTTGTCATCATACACGATCAACTTAGCCAATATAGCATGTGGTTCAGAGTAACCCAGCAGTGTTAGCAGTTTATTCTGAGAGGATATCTCAGAATCCAATAGGAAATAAGAACTGATTCTGAGTTAGGGAATCAGTTGGTTTTAAGCGACAAGATAATAATCGCTATAGAATTAAATTATTGTATAAGGACTTGACGAAGGAAATGAATGATGTTTAACTCAATTCCAACACAAACCTGCGTTGTTTACTCATACTTCAACAGGTTATGGATCCAGATCCGTCTGGTTTGGAATAGAAGAGTTAATGTGAGAGGGTTACTCTCAAGTTTGAATCGTTTAACTTGTGGTTAGCAAGTTTTGGAGCCATCGCGTCGTCGCAGAGGTCAGCCGAGATCAGCCGAGATGTCTCAGGTGCCCAAGAAGGAATCAAGGTCGGTGAAAAATCCCGAGGGGCCTGCAGCCAAGGTAGCCAGACAATATGGTCCGTTTACGAGAGGGTTACTCTCGACGCCGCCAGTGACCGAGCCCGGGAATGGTCGTCTTCCGAGAGGGGTAATCTCGGTGCCGTCACCAATCACGCTGCGGCTAGCATGCGTGATTTTATTTTCGGCGGCCGGGAGGAGCACTTCGCATCATGGAAGTGGATGATTGAGCGCAGACTAGTCACCAAAAATCTGATCCACACCTTGGTGCGAACTCCCGACGAAGACGACTGCGCCGTTCTGAGAAAGGAGTCGGCTGAGGAGGAACATCGAATGGTAGCACTCCGGAAAAGGCAAAACGATGATTCCGAGGCGCTGGACGAGATTATAATGGCCGTCAATAATGCCGTACTTAATTGCATAATCGGGGTACGATATGCCAAAGAGGCTATGGACATTTTAGTCAAATCTTACCAGCGCATCGGAACATATTCGTGGATAGAGATGCGCGCCAGGCTCCACGACCTTAAACACAAGAGGAACTTCAGATCGCTTACTCAGCTTTTCGATGAGTACGATCTGATAGTTCGGGAACTCGAGCGAATGGGAGCAAACATCCCGGCTGACGAGAAGGTGCACTCGTTGATCTCTGCGGTCCCATCGGAATACAATCATGTGAAGGGAGCTCTGACGGTTTTGCCAATCGCCGATCTATGTGCAAAACCAATACAAGAGCTAAAGCGCATGTTTCTTGATGCGGAAATGGCCTTCCAAAACCGAGATTTGCCGGGTAGATTTTCAGGACCACACAACACCGCGATGCAGACTCGAAAAGCAGACAAAGTGGTGTGCTTCGGATGTGGCGAAACTGGGCATTACAAAAACCGCTGCCCAGCCCTGCATAAAGGTGGGAAGGTAAAATCAATGATGGCCGTGCAAGGTCGTCGCGCGTCTGCTGGGGCCACCAGCAGAAATGAGCGTAAGGTACGGTTCGTTATGGATTCCGGTGCCTCCCAACACATGGTCCGGGACGAGGCACTTCTAGAGGACGTTCGAACCCTCGCCGAACCAGTTGTCATCGAAAAAGCGTCATCCGGAAAAATTCTTCGTGCAAAACGTAGTGGAAAAGTTGTTTTAAAGAGTGCCACTGGCAAAATAATAAAACCAATTATTCTTTACGACGTTCTTTTAATTCCTGAGCTTGAGGAAAATTTGCTCTCTGTCATCAAATGTGCTGAAAAAGGGGAAAGGGTTACTTTTCTTAAAAACCAGGTTCTGTTTGAGTCTTCTGGGGAGGTCAGCCGATGTGTCACCTCTAGAGCACACATCCGAGCAGCCTGTCGATCCTCCTGCTGATCCCGATCACGCTGTGGTCAACAGTGTGATTGAGGAAGACCAAGAAGAAAGCGACTACGAGAGCAGTACGGAGTTTTCCAGAAGTTGACGATGATGAACAAGATTCCGTCAATCCCGAACCGGCGCTGAGACGAAGTCAGCGAACCCGAGGAGCTACTCAACGGTACGTTGCTAACGTAGCCGAAGTCATTCATGAGAAGCTACCTCAAATCATAAGTGAGCTGAAACGCTGGACGACTGGGACTCCTGGAAGACGGCCATCGACGAAGAAATGGCAGCCCTGAAGGAAAATAAAACTTGGGAAGCGGTTAGCTTGCCTCCAAATAACAGAAAACCTATTTTGTCCAAACGGTATTTACCATCAAAGATGATGATCGCTACAAGGCTCGATTGGTCGCGAAAGGCTGTTCCCAAAGACCAGGACTAGACTACTGGGAAACCTATGCTCCGGTGGCCAAAATGGAGAGCGTTCGTACCGTCTTGGCCTTGGCAAACGAACAGTACATGATCGTTCATCAGACGGACATCAAAATTGCATTTCTCAACGGAAATTTAGAAGAGGTTATCTTCATGCAGTTGCCAAATGACGAAATCGGCAAATCGAAGACCGTTCGGCTGCAGAAAAGCCTGTACGGCTTGAAACAAGGGAGTCGTGCTTGGAATCAGCGATTCGACGACGAGATACGAAAACTTGGTTTCGTTCCGTTGAAGAGTGACAGCTGCGTTTACCGATCCTGCAAACAAGGACTCATCCTCATTCTTTACGTGGATGACATCCTGATTTCCGGAAAAGATGTATCGAGGCTATCTGGATAAAAATCGAGCTTGGAAGGCTATTCCAAATGAAGGATCTGTTGGAGGTCAAGACTTTCTTAGGAATGACTATCAAGCGAGACATCCAGAGGAGTACAATACAAATCTCAATCCGGAAAACCGGGAAAAACGGGAATTTGGAAATGGAAACTCGCTGGCACCCCCTAGTAATGCTAAGAGCTATAGATTTATTCAGTGTTGTCTTATATAAACTACCGTCAAACGTGGCATCATTCAAAAGCAGGGTTAGATGCAACATTTGTAAACTACCGTAAAACGTGGCATCATTCAAAAGCAGGGTTAGATGCAACATTTGTATACCACAACACTCATTTAATTTTTATTTCAATATACTGTAATAAAGTGATCATTCAATGATAACAAATTGATGATGACATAGTTTTTTACTTCGTGAAAGAGTTTTTAAAAGTTTTTGATTCTCATAAAAAATTTAAAAAATCGATGTACAAACTTATACATTTTTTGATGCCGTAGAAAACTTTACCCGGTATGACGGATTGCCTCAATGATATTAAGTACAAACTTTATATTGCTTTCATTATCCTATACCGGCATTGTTGGTGTACAAATATTTTTCGAACAGTCACCCAATTTTTTTAAATAAACATTTTTATAATTCACTTACCTGTCTGGAGCAAGAGGCATTAAAATGAAAATCAGAACTAAACCTCATAAATCTCGTTTACATATGCTGGGATATGATTGTTTTGCATTATGCGATTGTTAACATTCAAATTTCATCCATCCTAAAATTTATTTTCATGATTTAAGCTTATACAATATTTCAGTATTTTTTTACCCCTCAAAGTATGCAGCAAATTTACACTTTTTTCTTGAAAACATTTTCGATAGAAAAATGTTAATTTTAATTCGAACAGGACTAAAAATCACTGAAATTGGTACTCTATGCGTTATGACATCACAAACCTAGATATTTAGATTTTAGAAGCCTGCCGTTTTATTTTGAAAATACAGACGTATTTGAAAGATTCTCTGTATTAAACAAATGTATTCAAATTAAGACTGAAGTTTGATTTTTTCCAGTGTAAGTCAGTGAACTTTGTAAAAGTTATCCAGGAATAAAGCAGGACATTTTGAGGAAAAATCGGGACAGCGGGACATTCCACAAAAAAACTGGGACATGTTCCACTTTTGCGGGACGGATGGCAGCGCCAACTTTTCCTGAAAGAACCTAATGCTGATCTCAATCCGGATCTTCATCCTGGTCCTAATTTTTATTCAATTCCGAATCCTGATCCTGATCCTAATCGTGATCTTAATTTTGATCCCGACTAAGATCCTGCCCTTGAGCTTGAACTAACTGATTTTTACTAGTTTAGATTATGATCCTTATCGTGATTCTGATATATGTAGATCTTGATCCTGTTTTCACACTTATTCTGATCCAGACAGTCATGTTCTGATCCTAATTGTGGTCTCGATCATGATCCTCATTCTTATTTTGATCCTTATCCTGATCCTGATCGTTATTCTGATTCAAATCCATATGATCCTGATTCATTATTTTTCTATCCTTAATCCTTATCTTGATTTTGTTACTAAACCGAATCCTGATCCTTTGCTTCAGGTTGAACCGCTTCAAAGTTGATATCCGGCAGTAGAATGAGTCGATTTGGGGTCATTTTTAAATTTCTAAAACCCTGGGGCCTAAAAAGCTTCGTTTTGGTTCAAAGTTCATCCATTTTTTTTGCAGAGTTTTTAAGTAACGTTCATACAAGTAAATTTGAACTTTTAGATTTGTATGGGAAAATTTAATATTTTGTACTGAAAAATCAATATATTTTTTTTTCTTCTTTTTTTTCCTTTATTATAGAGACTTTCTTCTGTGGAACCGAGCCTTCTGATGGTTTTTTGCCAATTTACAAACTTTTCAAAGAAAATTTTCCGCTGAACAACTTAGTCGAAGACTGTAACTGCGTATATTCTTAGACAAAAATGTTATTGGCTGTATAATAAGGGTATGTTCTTTGGCAACGAAAAACAATAAATTCAATTGACGTCACTGGTGGTGCCTCGTGAATTATTACATGCAAAGTAGTCATGCAATACCAACAAAAGTTGCCAAAATTACTAAATCATCTTTAATTTAACAGAATTTTGAGTAAATTTTCATCACAGATTTTTAGAAATATTCACAGGTGTCACAGAATTTTAAATATCCTGCACTTTTTTTTCAAAATTTTATTTCTTATGTCAGTATTAATTTTGAATACTTACTTTTGAATTGGAAAAATATGATAAAATTGGTAATGTTAATTGTTTTTCTTAAGCAAAATGTACAAAAGACGCTATTTGACATGACTTTTGAAAGAAACTAACGAAAAAAGCATAACAGTAAACCGTCACAATGTATGGTTAAAACAACAGGAAGTCAGATTTTTTTTTTCAATCACAGAAGTTTTTTCGGCAACCTTGGCACTCAGTACTGTTTTCAATTGAATTTATTGTTTTTTTTTTTCAATGGGCAATTTCTAGTCATGCCCCTATTAAGCAGCTAATAACTTTTTTTATCTAATAATATACGAATTTACAGTCTTCGACAAAGTGGTTCAGCGAAAAATTTTCTTTAAAGAATTTATAAATTGGCACAAAAACCATCAGAAGGCTCGGTTCCACAGAAGAAACAAAAATGATGTTGATTTTTCCATACAAAATATTCAATTTTCCCATATAAACCTAAAAGTGGAAATTTACTCGGGTAAACGTTACTTAAAAATTCTGCAAATGATCATGGATGAGTTTTGAACCAAAACGAAGCTTTTTTGACCCCATGGTTTGAGAAATTAAAAAATAACCTCAAATCAACTCAGTTTAATCCGGTAGTCCACATATAACCCTCTTTTAGTGACTTCCTTCCGATTGCAAACACTTTCCTTGCATATGCCTACAGAGCTTAAAATAAGGATAGATCCGAGTCGTTTCTGAGAGCAGCAATTTCCACAAACTATCTTAAAAGTTATCCCCAATTGATGGCTTTTACAGAGAAACAACTGAAGAGCAACTTGTTTGCAATTTTCTGTATGAATCTCCTTAGTGTTGCCGTAAGATGTTACCTTCGTCAAAAACGAAAATTTACCTCAAAATTTCGCATAGATTTTACTTTATAGGAAGGTAATTTTTTATGTAAAACTGCAGGGATTTCAATTTTTTCCCTAGACTAATACCAGTCTAAGTAGCACTCGAAGCATGTCATTTCCTCGATTAATCGTTATTGAAAGTCTTAAAAACCCCTGTACATTTAATAAATTATTCTTATTTCGGAACTTTCTCATCTCATCTATCCAACTCTACTAGCTGCTGCATTTTACACCAACTTTCCCCATCATCCCGGTAGCGAAATGTAGATGTAGAGGTAGAGGGATTAACTTAACTCACACAAAATGTGACTGATGGCTCGCTGAGCTGGTCTTAGCTGAAGCTGGGAGGAAATGCATTTTACGAATAATATTATGAATTATTATCTACCCGCCAACGTCCTTCTTGTGTTGCTGTGCTAGCCATTTCAGCGAAGGAATGTGTGACGCGTGTCCCAAAATTATGTATGTATGGCTTACATTTAAGTTTGTAATCTGATTCCATTAGTCGGAGCTGATAGGATTAAGAATAATTAGCCACCGGAATTACTATGGGATGGTAAATTCGGAAGCTTGAATTTCCATACAAATAGAAAAACAATATTCTGAAATTTTGATTTAAATACATATATAGATTTTTTCTGTAGATTATAATAACACCAAAAAAATGCCACAAAATGTTAACACAATTGAATAGCTGCGGGCACCGAACTGTCGGTGGAAGCCATTTCTATTCAGCCATTCCAGTTTCGGTTGAAAAACTAGAACGAGTTGACCCCGTTTCGAAATTTTTCGGGACGGACTTGTTCCTGCCTTGAGGCCCCTAGAGAGAAACTGAAATAGAATACAACTAAACCGGGAAAAGGCAACCGAAAAAAAAGCAGGACGATGACGACAGCCGACATTTTTGTAACATTGCCAAAAAGTGTTATCGTGTCATTATTTAAAAAATCTCGACATTTATTTCTGGCAAATCACCAGCTTCCATTTCCATGTCCTAGTCGTCGCCGTCGTCGTCGTCCTAGGGCTTCCGGAAATTCACTTGCCCGGTCACTTGCTGCTGCTAGCTGGTAGGGAAATTGAAACCGGGGAAAAATAAACTGACCACCCAGCTAGAGTCGGAGACCCGGGCCAAGAACTTCGTTTTTTTTTGGCTAACTTGGGAGGCTGAGAGCAAATTTATAACTGCGCCATTCTTCGTCTGCGATTTCAGTCTAGGCGAGGATGTTTTATGTGCTGGAAAGGAAATCCCAGAACAAAAAAAAAATATCGGGATAAAAATGCTTTCGAAATGTGAAAGATGGTCGCTTGTTAAACGCGCCCATGTAGCATTTGACCGATAAAATGATTTAATGGATTTTTTCAAATTTGTGGGAAGTGGAAGAAGGGGTAAATAAAACGCGTTTGTTGAATTTCGTTCCGCAAATTGTTGCCAGCGCAGTAATGGTGGAGATTTTTATTGAGTTAAATGTAGCCTTGTCAAAAACTTTCAATAAGATCTACAGACAGACGCGGATCTAAGATCTATGCGGGAATAGCCTTTACAGAATTCGCGAAAATGCTTGAATTTCTATAAAAAAAATTTCCTAGTCGTTGTACCCTATAAATTTTAAAATTTATCACTTCGTCAGTATATTTTCATCAAATTTCATCAAATTATCAGTTTGTCAGTAGACACTTACAGGAAAGTATTTCTTCTAATGTCAATCTAACATCCTTATTTTTCTATTTAACATTTTTGACATTAGGATGTGCCAAATATTAATTTTTTTGCCATCCCTCCGCCCCTTTTCAATTTGTCCAAAAACTTTGACAAGGGGAACACATCAGATGCAAATACTTTCACCATTCCCGATTATCAAATTTTCGATCTAGCTAATTTGATTTTTTTATTTTGTGCAATGTAGATAGTATTTTTTTTTATTTGGATGGACTTTAACCTCTAAAAGTCATTCATCCCTAATGTAGATAGAATGCAATTCTGTGGCATATAAGCTTTTTTCGAATTCATTCCAAAATATCATTACAGAACCCTTTCGATTTTGGCAACACGCTCGAACACTTTGTGTTGCCAAATGCTCAACTTAAGAAAAAAATTACATAAAATAATTTATCGTTACTATCATCAGCGTAATTTTTCGTCAGAATTGCATACAATCTTACGGTGTCTCTTATGGAACAATTTTATTAATCGAAAATTAGCATCGCTAATTTTTGCACCATTCTAAAGCAGGGACTTTTCCTTTCAATCGAAACCAAATTTGAAATGATCCATCGGGAGGTCTAGAACAGTTTATTTTTTAAAGATTTTTTTTAACATTTTTAATGGTTTTTTCAAAGACAAAATCACACTAATCACTGTTAGAACGCTCGTCTTACCTTAAGTGTTAATTCAATTCCATATGTCAATAACATGATTCAATAGGAAATTTCCCTGGCTGCAATTTTGTAGAAGACATGTAAGTGATACAAATTGAGAGAAAAGAGTTGTGATGTGACAAACAGAGTGATTATTATTTCATTTCAAAAATCTAATAAAACTTTTCATCACTGATTTTACCGAGACAAGAAATAGTATTCTACGAGCTTAGTTATTGATTGTCGAGCGTATAAATATTCAGGATAGTTTATTTTCATTTAAAAAAATCAATCTTTTACATAAATTTGATCAGGATTATCTGCAGTAATGCGCATTTATGCGGTTTTAATATTCCGGAACAAATATCAAATTTTTTTCACTCTGATTCTTCCAAATATCCCGAAGTGGGGAATAAATAAAGTTTAAGGCATTTTAAACAAAAATTTGATACCTTCTTCGAAAATTCAAACAGGTGAAAGAGCGAAAGCCAAACTGTAGAAGATGGGAGTAATATCACCTGTTGTTTACAAAAAAAATTCAAATGTTTTATCTGAATTTTCTCGATTTTTTTATTTTTGTGCAATGTTGATTGTATACAAGTTTGTTGCATGCCAGCATTTGTTAAATTCCAATTCCAATTGTCTGGGAACAATCATTGATGAGAAGTTTTTTTAGATTTTTCAAACGAAATATTAATCACTCTGTTTGACACATCACAAGTCTTTTCTCTCAATTGTATCACTTACATGTCTTCTACAAAGTTGTATCCAAGGAAATTATCCATTGAATCATGTTATTGACATATGAAGAATTATGGCTTAAGGTGAAACAAGCATTTTCACAGTGATTAGTATGATTTTGTCTTTGAAAAAACCATTAAAAAGGGTAAAAAATCTTTAAAAAAATAAATTGTTCTAGACCCCCGGATGAATTATTTCAAATTTGGGCTCAAATGAGAGGGAAAAGTCCCAGCTTTTGAGTGGTGAAAAAATTAGCGGTGCTAATTTTGGAAAAATAAAGTTCTCTCTCAGAGACACCGTGTATCTACATTGCACAATAATAAAAAAAATCAAATTATTCTAGAGGGTGTTCGGATCAAAAATTAAAAAAAACTTTCTTTTTGAAGTTTAATATGTATGAAATACGGAAAAAAATTCAGTTAATATTCCGGTTGACCAGGTCCAAATCTAATATAATTATACCCGAATAAAGATGATACCATAGCAAAAATTTACTGTCATTTTCAATCACTAAGTGGATATATCTCAGTTATGCTAAATATTTGTATTGAAAGTTTTATTTATACCTCGTTTAACCTTCCTTTCCCAGGAATTATTGGGAGCTTGGATATGGCTTTTGGTTGGGGTTTGGCCCGAAAAAATGCCTCATTGGGCTCTCAAAAACAATTTTGAATTGCATGCTAAACAAGGTATCATGAGGCTTCCAGTGAAACCTACAGTTGGCATACTTATGGTATCTGCGTATGAAAATTGAGACCCATATTTTGGCATTCTACCACCTTTGTTCGTGCAAAATGATGCCAAATTTTTCATTCTATGCATGATAGCAAATATTGCCGTAACAGTCAGCTCGATATCATACTCTGTTATTAAACTTTTGGCATAAGTTTGCCCTCATAAAAGAGGTGCAATGCCAAAAAGTCTCGTTTTACACATGCGAATAGGATAGCACAAAGTAGGGAAAAAATCACAAAAAAAGTTTCGGTTCTTGAATGACAGGCATCTTCGGAATACGCTAGTTTTGAAAAATATTCGGTGTGGCTGAGGTTTTGAACGCAAAGTTAAGAATACACAAAGTAAGTTTGTATAGAAGATGATACCAACCCCTGAGAGGGGCAGCATCAGAACTCAATAGAAGGCACAATCTCCTGAGACGAGCAGTGCCATTTGATGATAACCAAAGTACAAACTCCTGAGAAGAGCAGTGCTGCGATTGGAAGATGCAAACCCCTGAGAGGGGCAGTAAAAAAATGTAAATGAAAATAAGAGGGGCAGTATCAACATTATTAATGGCGACAGTAGAAAACAAGAAAAGAAAATGGAGTGAGGAAAATTGAGAATGGCAAATAGAGGATGAAGCAAGGGAGTAAGATGAACGGCTCGGATAAAAAAAGATAAAATGGAAAAGGAGTAAAATTGAATGGAATAAAGAATATTGGAAAAGTGAGAAAAGTATGGAGCGGTAAATGGACTACGAAAGGCGTAATACTTCAAAAGAACAATTTGAAATGGGACAATTGGAGAGTTAAAATAAAAATTATTCATGAAGAGAAAAGGAATTGAGGAATGAAAATTGAAACTGGATAAATTGAGTGTGAAAAATTGCGAACGAGAAAGGTAGAATTTAGAAAGGGAGTAGTATGGAAGGCTTAATAAGAAAAAGAAAAACGAGAGAGTAAATATAGAATAAAAGGAAAGCGAAAAATGAAAAGATAAAGCTGTAAATGGATAATCCAAAATGTCGCACTTCAAAAGAACAAACTAAAATTGGACAGTTGGAGTGTTAAAATAAAATGATTGAAAAATATTAAATAATTTTTCCGACCGGGATGATTTTAAGGTTGTGTAATGGCTTTTCGGTCTTATCGGTAAGTAATTAAAACACTTTTATTTGTGCTTCATCCAACGTTTCAAATACTATGTATTCTTTCTGTCCGAATCCTTG
Source organism: Uranotaenia lowii (assembly GCF_029784155.1). Classification (NCBI taxonomy): domain Eukaryota; kingdom Metazoa; phylum Arthropoda; class Insecta; order Diptera; family Culicidae; genus Uranotaenia; species Uranotaenia lowii. The sequence goes on from NC_073693.1 coordinate 326,044,117, forward strand.
AGAAAAAATACATAGTATTTGAAACGTTGGATGAAGCTCAAATAAAAGTGTTTTAATTACTTACCGATAAGACCGAAAAGCCATTACATAACCTTGAAAAATATTAAAAAATTGTAGAATGAAAAAGAGAAAACATTGTATGGAAAGGAGGAAAAAAATAGGATGTGATAAATTGAGAAGCAGAACAAAACGATCTAGAACGGGGGTAGGATGAAAGGCTATGAATAAAAAAAGAATATAAAAAGAAATGGAAAGTAGACGAACAGAAAAGTTAATCAAGTGAAAAAATTGAGAAAGACAAAAAGAGGATGAAAAAAGCTAGTAAGAGGAACGGCAAGAATGGAAAAAAAGGAATAGAAGTTAAAAAAAAAGGAAAAAGTGAGAAATAAAAAATTTTTGAACGTTAAATGGAGTACGAAAAACGAAGAACTTCAAAAGAATAAATAAAATTGGATAGTTGGAGAGTTCAAATAAAGATGAATCAAAAAGAAAAATTTAATTATAGAATTAAGAGAAGTAAGGACATAAGGGAGTATGGAAAATTATTTGTTTTGGGATGAATAAGCCATCGATGCTTGAAATATCAAGAAAAAAAAAGAGTAAAAATATTGAATGTGAAAAATTGATAAAGAGAGAGATAGAGTTTGAAAAGGGTGTAGTGTGGAAGGCTTAAAAAAATAGAATGAAAGAAAATTGAAAAATTAATAAATAGAGCAACAAATGGTCGCACTTCAAAGGAACAAATTGAAATTGGACAATTAGAGTGTTTAAATAAAAATAATTTTAAAAAATTATAAAATTGTAGAATGAAAAATAGAAAATTTTGTATGGAAAGGAAATAGTGTTTTAAAAATTGAGAATGAGAAAGGAACGATCCAGAAAGGGGATTGAACGAAAGGGTATAAACATAGAAATAATTAAAAAGGAAAAAGAAATTAGAAGAGGAAAATGGCAAATAGAGGATGAAGGAAGCGAGTAAGATGAGCGGTTTGAAAAAAAAAATGAAAAAAGACAATGGAATACAAGCAAAAAAATGGAAAAGTAAAAATGTAGAAATATGGAGCGGTAAATGAAGTACAAAAAACGAAGACTTTTAAAAGAACAAATAGAAATGGGACAATTGAAGAGTTGATATAACGCTAAATTAAAAATAAATAAATTGTAGAATGAAAAAAAGAAAACAAAAAAAATGTATCGGAAGGACATAAAGGAGTAAAGAAAATTGAGTGAGAGAAATTGGGAACATGAGATATAGAATTTTGAAATGAAGTAAAGAAGGCTAAAAACAAAAAAAAAATAAATCTAGAGGAAAAATAAAGAACAAAAGAAAAGTGAAAGATGAATGAATAGAACAGTAAATGAAGAAAAATGTAGCACTTTTAAAGGACGCTTCAAGTTTGGATAGTTTGAGTGTTCAAATGAAAACGATTAAAAATTGATAAAATTTTAGAATGAAAAAAAAAAGAAAAAAATAAGGTAGGAAAGAAAATAGGGTATGAAAAATAGGATCTGGCAATGGGGTAGGATGAAAGGATAGGAACATAGAAAGAATATAAAAGGAGTAAGATGAACGATTCCTTAAAAAGAAATTGAAATTGAACAACTGGAAAATTAAAATGAAGATTATTAGAAAAATTAGGGTAAATGAATAACGAAAAATTATAACATTGATATAATTGTAGAGTAAAAAATTAAAATAAGAAAGAAAAATGAGACGAGTAGAGAAAGGAGATAGAGAGTGGCAAATGACAAAATTGACAAATTGACTAAATTGACAAAATCAGCAAAATTGGCAAAATTAGCAAAATTTTTAAAAAATTTAAAAATTGCAAAAATGAAAAAATAACTAAAATTTTAAATACATACAATACATACGAATCGATACGAATCAACGTGTTATGAGGAGCTTGAAGGATTAAAAAAATATCTGTTTTGTTTTCTTTTTAATCATCAAGTACTCTTGTGCAAATTTGAAGATTTCAGTCATCAGTGAAAGTTTTCACATTTTTAAAATAAAATATGCGATAAAAAGTTTGCGTCTTAAATCTAGTTTCTATTCTCGCAAACTCAATTCAATTTTTGTATTCAAGTTTAAAATTCAGTTTGAGAATACTTTTGGCAGATTTTTTCGTCAGAGAATTACATGATTCTTTATTAACAACAAAAATTCCATTCAAAATTTTTTTCGTAGCTAAAACAACGTGAATGGTTTTTGAAGTCCAAATCTAGATTGTTAATGAAACAAAATTTTCAAGATTCTCAGAAATCTTTTTAAATTTGTGATTTTCAACTGGAGACGATTAACTGTAATAAAATATTCTAAATTTTAATTATCCATCCAAAATCAAAATTATGAGTCTGTGATCTCCTGCGATTACAACTTGAAATTTTCACATTGATATTCGAACTGAACTCTGATTAAAGCGCTTGAATCTTTAATTTAAATTCCGAGTTTTTCCTTTTCAAATTGAACTCTACATTTATTATTTATCGAACTCGTGAATCTGAATGAAAATTTTCAATGATGAATCTGATTCTAGTTTTTCAATTCTGGATCATCATTATGAAGTTTTGACATTTTTTAAGATTTAAGGAGAGAAATTACGAATTCTGGAACAGGTGTTCGCTGCGAATCCGGTAGGAAGGAGACGGACTTAGGTGCTTAACGAGCGAGATGGTAAGACCAAATGGAGCGTGATCTTTAGTATGTGGGAAATTGGAAAACGGTTGCCATAGACTAAGGTAGCCCGATTTTTTTCAGTACGTATCCAGTCTGGACCAATCCTGGCTATCTAATATAAAAACCTGGTAAAATCCAGGCCTGGTCAAATTGTCGACCAAACATCCGGCAATATCCCGCGCAAAATTGGTCGAATCTCAGAAATTACTCAACAAAAATCAAAAAAACAAATATAAAAGGTTTTTTTTCATCAAAACTTCATGATTCATGAAAAAAGGGCATAATGGAGATGGAGGCAAAAATAATTGAATGAGAAAAAAAACCGAATTGATAGCATGGAAAATGAAGATAAAAAAAGTGGAGAATTAACAAGCGAAGCGTGAAAAAAGGAAAAATAATGGGAAAATTCTTTATGGGTCGAGAGGGCAATCTGGATCTGAAAAGGCTCAGCATTCTTATCAAACTAACATATGAAATCTATGTTTCTCGTACTTTATTCACCATTAAAACTTCAAATTTCCGTTATTCCAAGAAAAAAACTTGCTTTGGAAAAAAAGACTGTAATCAGTTTAGGAATTATTTTTTCTTAAGATCATGACCACGAAACATGTAAAAAAGTGGTGTAAAAATAGTACTTTTCATTCAATGAACCGTCATATTTGTTTAAGTCCCACCAGAAAAATGAAAAAAAAAGGATTAAAAAGTTGCCGTAATTTGGCACATTTTTCCTTCTTATATTGTCAAAATTCAAATCACAGAATTTATGACGCGCTAACTGGTTGTCGAACGTTTTGTCAATTTGTTATTTCTCTGATTTTCTTGCACTTAAACTCAACTTTACACTGGATTTTGAGTATATTAACTCAAGATTTCCGCAGTGTCATTACATTAGCGGTGACTTCACTGACATGATACTTAGAACCGAAATCCGAAAATTTCTGGCTAGTTTAGTTTCCTACAGTTGGTATTGCGGACCTGAAAATTTGACAAAAATATACCGATAAGGAAAAATTTACCTGTTTAGGTGAGTTCTAAATCTGTTCTGTTCATATATAAAGAAATCATTCAGACAATAGTTGTTTTCATCATTCACCTTTTTTTGAAAATAAATTTAGTGCTTGGAAATGTTGATGGAATTATGATGTACAATTTAGTAGATCAACCCTCAGTGAACCAAAAGAAAAAGAAGGAAAAATAGTGCTTCCATTAACAATTTTCATTTACTGGTTAAAAAAGTCATTTGTGGGTCGCGAAAAATTGCTTCCAAAAGCTCTTCCCTCCGCGCTAGTTAATTAAACACAAAGCTTTCCACAGAAGTTAAAACATCCAATTACGGAACCGGGAAAAGTTTGGCTCGCAAAAACCATTTGGTGGCTTTTTCCCAGACTTTGTCCAACGAAAACCCATTTTTTGACCCAACTGTGAGCGACAGTTCGAGGTAGACACAGGTGACGAGAAATTGTCATTTATGGGCGGTCTAAAAAACAAGAGACTTGTAACGAAAAGTTTGTCTAATAAAGTTCCCTTCTGGTAGATTTGACTGTCACTCACAAAATGCAACAGATTAATCTGAAAAAGTTGTTTGTTAAATGTCTATTCTTTTGTTCGGAAAAAATTTCAAATTATCACTTATTTCTTCCAGAATTTCCTGCTAAATAATTCATTAACCAAAAAACTTGACATGTCAATTGCTGTCTAAACTGAAGGCAACAAGCTAAGTTAATTAGCCGGGAACATTTAGCTCGTGTCAGGTTCTTCTTTCTGCCAATGGCGAGAACTGGGACTAGGTATCGTTAACCAGAAGCATCCATATTCCCTTACAACCTCTTGAGACTTGCTGCTGCAATCAGCCCGGGAAGCCAAAAGGCAACACTAATGACGGATCTTGGCAATATCCGGTTACCCTCCTGAGGGTGTATGAGTGTGTAAGTATCTGTATCCTAGCTAACAACAAGGATCTTCTCCCAATGTTGTAATGTTCCCGTTAAGGCGCTGAGCTTGGAATGGAGCTAAATAGAGCATGTTTTGGAGGGTTTTCCTGCCACTTCTGGGAACCCGTTATTTGAAGGATGTTTATCACACTTTGCTGCAGGAAGACAACCCCCGGCTTGAGTGGCACCCGGGAATGAACGAAATTCAGTAACACACAGACTCGTCAGAGAAAGTTTAACAGTGAAAGGCTTTCACAGTATTTAGGTAACTTTATGTTTGCTGCGAGTTTTGTTAAAACAGCCTGAGGTTGGTGAAAGATTAAAGTTTTCTAATTTTGTCAAATAAGTTAAAAAAAATTTAAAAAAAATTGGAAAATGTCGAAAAAAAATTACTGGCTGTACTCTGCAGAATTGGAATCCACAATCTCCGGCTTGCTAAACTAATTTACGAATTGGATAAATGTATATTAATAGGTAGGGGAGAGTGGGGTAACGTGTGGCCATGTCTAGTAATATTCCCGTATAATTTAATTGAAACTGCTAGAAACTGATAACTTTCAATGACAAAGCATAGAAATTTATGTCTTTTATAATTTCATGGAATAAAACAAAAGTAGGGGTTTCAATATTTTGGAGGCTGTTCGTCCATAAAAAAAAACTTTATCAATCTGAGATCTCCAATTCTTCTTTCTTTATTTTATTTAATCTGTTATTTAAGATATAGGCATTTTACAAACATGATGGTGGCATACAAAAACACTTTCTTATTCCACTTTCTCATCATTATCAAACTTTCGTAAAAGCCTAGTTTGTTTTACTTTTTAAGTTCATTTGAATAAGAAGCAAAAACCTCAAGTTTTTGTTTCCAGCTTTTCTACGTATAATTTTTGAAAGTCAAAATATTACTTCAAAGGGTATCAAAACCTTGTTTGAATTTTAAATTTGTTTTTTTGAGTTGGAAAATTCATGAAACTCTCCGTTGCCTTAAGTTTAAAGCGTATCACCCTCAAAATGTATTGATTAGATATATTGTCTTGTCAGCAATTTCATCAAACGGCCGTAGGCGCATTTAGGAACACTTTCCCCTACGCATGCTGGAGCCTATTTTGTCACGTTCACCGGGCGCGGTGTAATTGGTTAACGCACTGTTGTCGTGAAGCGGAAATTGCGGGTTCAAGTCCTGTCGGTGAGCGGTTGTATCTTTTTCGAAAAATTCATTATGTTTACGGCTTACGTTCTTTCTTTCTTTGATATCTCATGTTTCTCTAATACTTTCCATCACTTTTGAAAATGTGTTATTGCATCACTCTAAACCAGGGGTCGGCAACCTTTCGAGTCGGAAGAGACAAAAACTTCAAATTTTTAAATTCCAGAGTTTGAAAGATTAATTATTCTCGTTATTAATAAGAAAAAATTAGGGTGGTCTAACCGGTTTTACCGAAACCGGTAAAACCGGTAAAACCGTCTATTTTCCAATACCGGAAATACCGACTTTTGAGACGGTAAAAAACCGGGATTTCCGATAAATTTTTCATCAACTTTTCATCACCTTTTCATCATCGGCACTGTAATAAAATTGACACAGCTAAATGTTTTTTTACCAAATATGTATGAGTACAAATACTTATATTTTGTTCAATCAGGTTCAAACTCTAAGCTCAATAAACCTTCAAGTATGTGAGATATGATTGTTGCTAAAACTTGCAGATGTACTTTTTGAATTAAAGCTAGAGTGGCGTTTAAAAAAGCATTGACAAGCTGCCATCTCTCACTCAAATGAAATATTTTCATGAAACTTTACACATTTCAGTTCAGCTATCGAACTAACGCTTCACAACATTTCAAGACTGTACAAGTGAACAATGACTGAAAAAAGAAACAGCTACAAGAAATTCAAGATTGCTTGATTATCATATCACAGTAGTTTTCATTGAAAAACTGGAATTTGGTCAAAAGATGCGAACATGTTTTATCTATAAACAGGCCAAGTTTTTCAAAATCGTTCTAAACGGTGAAAGGCTTTCAAAAATTAAAAACCAAAAATGTTGATTAGAAACTTCCTACTTTGTTTTGAAAATTAAATTGTTTCAATAGAGCCAGCATTTAAACACATGTTGAAATATTTGTATGAAATTTCTCTATCAATGTTTTCAAGTTAATTAATGAAACTCTGTTTTTATTTTTAATGCTGTTGAAGCATTTTCTTTTTCCGACAAAGCAGTAAAAAAGTTTTTATAAATTTGCAACAGTATTATAGCAACAAAGATTGTATGGATCAGATCCAAACAACTATATTTATTGCTGAATTTTGACTGATTTTTTAAAAGATTTTCTTTTCTATTTGTTTGTTTTAATTTTGGAAAGGCAAAAATAATGCTATCACGACCTAGGTTGCGAGGAAAACATCCGTATTTAAGACAACAATAATCTGTAATTTTGTGAGTCAACCAAAAACTTTGTGACAGTGTTTGAGTTTTGTTTGGTAATTGATTAAGTCACTTTTTAACAGAAAATCTTTTTGTATATCAAATTTCGTATCATTTTCATGAAAGACTATAAAAACTTTTACTAAATCTGTAAAATCTATTCTTCAATACTGTTCTACAGAGTTAAGGACAAAAATTCGTCGCAAACTATATGAAACTTCTATTATTTCTGCATCCTCAATGTGAAATTAAAATAATAAAATGACGATGATGAATATCATGATTATCATGAGGGTGATGATAGATTTATTACAAAGTGATAATTTAAAGGCTTAATGCAATATTTTTCAATTGAAAATGTTGCAAAATCTATTGCGTTACAAATTCTGCGCATTTTATGCCATTACTACTGCAATTAGACGAAACCTTTTCATGAATTCGATATACTTTGAAAAATACCGGTTTTACCGGTTTTATCGGTTTTGAAAATTCCAAATACCGAAATACCGGATTTGAAAAAAACCGGTAAATCCGACCACCCTAGAAAAAATGAATGACCCATTTACATAAATTTTACGATAATAACTTCAAACCCAACTCTTCTGTAATGGTAATGGTAATGGTGTAATGGTTTGATTTTAAATCAATTTCAATACGTTGGCAAATATTGAGTCAAGAAAATTTTAAATCCATTTAAAGCTCAAATGAATACTTTGTATGATGGTAAAGTGAAAGACATGAACATATTAACATACGAAAAATATCTTTTTTCCGGTAAGAAAAGCTTTTAAAATGACAAAGTAAAGGTAAATAAATTTGTTTTACATTATCAAGCTTTTTTATGACATTCCCCAGATTTAGCTATTTCTTTCTGGTTCTTTATTTTCTAATTGGCATTTCAGTCTTTAGGAATCATATTGCAGAGTTTTACAAAGTAGGTACAACACAAGAAAAATATATGTAAAGTTTATAAAAAAAGACACTATCAAAATCCTATTTTTGTTATCCCTTGAAGAAAGCCAGGATCGAAGGCCGAAACGTCGGACAAATTCAAAAACTCTGTAATTTACTTCCTAAAGACTGAAATGCCAATTTTAATACAGAGAACCAAATTTTTTAATTTTTGTCATTTTTGTCATTTTTTTTCATTTTTGTCATTTTTGTCCTTTTTGTCCTTTTTGTCCTTTTTGTCATTTTTGTCATTTTTGTCATTTTTGTCATTTTTGTCATTTTTGTCATTTTTGTCATTTTTGTCATTTTTGTCATTTTTGTCATTTTTGTCATTTTTGTCATTTTTGGCATTTTTGTCATTTTTGTCATTTTTGTCTTTTTTGGCCTTTTATGTCATTTTTGTCTTTTTTGTCATTTTTGTCTTTTTTGGCCTTTTATGTCATTTTTGTCATTTTTGTCATTTTTGTCATTTTTGTCATTTTTGTCATTTTTGTCATTGTTGTCATTTTTTTCGTTTTTGGCATTTTTGTCATTTTTGTCTCATTTTTGTGGCATTTTTGACGCATTTTCGTGGTATTTCTGTGTGTTATAAATTTAAAAACTCTGTAATTTACTCTTAAGACTGAGATGCCAATAAAAAAACAGAGATCCAAATTTTGTAATTTTTGTAATTTTTGTCATTTTTGTTATTTTAGTCATTTTTGTCATTTTTGGCATTTTCGGAATTTTTGTCATCATTAGGGCATTTTTGACGCATTTTCGTGGTATTTTTTGTGTGATAAAAATTTAAAAACTCTGTTATTTACTTCCTAAAGACTTAAATGCCAATTATCAAACAGAGAACCAAATTGTGTAATTTTTGTCATTTTTGTCTTTTTTGGCCTTTTATGTCATTTTTGTCATTTTTGTCATTTTATGTCATTGTTGTCATTGTTGTCATTTTTGTCATTTTTGGCATTTTTGTCATTTTTGTCTCATTTTTGTGGCATTTTTGACGCATTTTCGTGGTATTTCTGTGTGATATAAATTTAAAAACTCTGTAATTTACTCTTAAGACTGAAATGCCAATAAAAAAACAGAGAACCAAATTTTGTAATTTTTGTAATTTTTGTCATTTTTGGCATTTTCGGAATTTTTGTCATCATTAGGGCATTTTTGACGCATTTTCGTGGTATTTTTGTGTGATTTTTTTATCATTTTTGGAATTTTTTGTCTATTTTGTTTCATTTTTGTGTCGAATTTGTGTAATTTTTTTGTCATTTTTCATTTTTATCATTTTTGTCATTTTTGTCTTTTTAATCATTTCTGTCTTTTTTAGTCATTTCTGTCATTTTTGTTTATTTAATATTTTTTTGTCATTTTTGTAATTTTTGTAATTTTTGTCATTTTTGTCATTCTTGTCATTTTTGTCTTTTTTGTCTTTTTTGTCTCAGTTTTGTGGCATTTTTTGCCATTTTTGTCATTTTTGTCATCTTTGTGGCTTTTTCGTGGTATTTTTGTGTCATTTTTGTGTCAATTTTGTCATTTTTATCTTTTTGGTTTCATTATTGTGTCATTTTTTGTGTCATTTTTGTGTCATTTTTTGTGTCATTTCTGTGTCATTTTTGTGTTATTTTTGTATCATTTTTGTGTTAATTGTGTGTTATTTCTGTGTTATTTTTGTGTCATTTTTGTGTCATTTTCGTCATTTTTGTCAATTTTGACATTTTTGTCACTTTTATCATTTTTGTCATTTTTTGATTTTAGTAGTTTTTGTTATTTTTGTAGCTTTAGTAATTTTTGTCATTTTTGTTTTTTTTGTAATTTTTGTTGATTTTGTTATTTTTGTGTTTTTTGTCATTTTTGCAATTTATGTCACCTGTGTCATGTTTTGTCCTTTTTGCCATTTTTGTTATTTTTCTCATTTTTCTCATTTTTGTCACTTTTGTCATTTTTATAATTTTTTTTTATTTTTGTCATTTTTTGTTGTTTTGAATTTTTGTCATTTGTGTCATTTGTGTCATTTTTGTCATTTTAGTAAATTTTTTTCAATATCCATTCGTCAAGTGAATGGTAAATATAAAGTCGAGGTAGATACAATTCATAAATTCTCAGAACCAACGTTTGTTGTTTCAAAATCCAAATCTAGCTGGAAATAATAGCAATTCAAAAAATGCACAACTTATAAGCAAATTGATTTCTTAAACCCTTTTTTAAAAGGTATGTTAACGGTTATTTATCTCGGATTTAAAAAAAAACGACTGTTTTTGCTGCAGTCGTTTTTACATAAGAAAACCGAGACTGATAGCCGTCAAAAATCTCAATTCCAATAAAATTCATAAACAGAACCATTTTCTAACTCATGTAGAAATGACCGTCACGCATAATCAAAAAAATAATAAGTTTTACTGATTCGATTCAAAATCAATCAGAAACAATGTTTTAATTTATGCGATTTCCGGTAAGTCATTGATAAATTATTCAAAATGATGATTAAGCTTTCTAGTCTGGCAATGTATTGGTGAGATGATGAATATAAGGAATTGATTCCAGTTTTGTTATTAATATTGAAAACACGAATCATAATTTGCTTGATATTGCACATGAAAATTGTTACTTCGAATTTCAAACTTTTTCAAACTTTTCATAATTTATTAGAAAATTTATGATCGATTAAAGAGAGATGATTTTAAATAATAAACAGAGATACATTGTTAATTTTTGAGCGTGAAATTTGTAGTTGAAAATTTTAAGCTCTGAGTCTTTTGGTATATTGGGTCCTGGATAGGGCAAAATGTAGAAATTATGTTTTCTCATAAAAAAATTGATTTATGGGCTTTCAAGAAGATGTTTTTTTCGAAACACAGAAATTGAGGATTGAAAAACCAAAGACAAACTTTTTAATAATATTAAAAAAAACTTAAAAAGTTTGACTTTAAAAAATCAATAAAATTAAATAAACGATTCTTTAACATTCGGTAAATTTATTTGGAAATAGATTTAATTTGTCGGCCTAGAGGTGAAGAGTGATGTCCTTTTTAGTAGGGACATCTAAAGATTATGAAGTGTTTTTTATATAGGTGGAGAGAAGGTTAGATGAAATGAAAATGTTGAAAATGAGCGGGTAGAATTTATTTAGAAGCATATCATCACATATCAAATTTTTTTTCCTCACGGGCCTACTACGTAGTAGGAATCAGCTTTTGGAGCCTTTGATTTTAAAAAAAAGATGAATTCTAATCTTTTGTCAGATTTTGTCTGGCACCTGTAGTTTTGGTGATATGATGTTTATAAGTTTCAAATTCAGTTGAGTTGGGTTTTGAGTGCATTCAATCAGATGGTAACTGATGAAATAAAAAATGATTTACATGAAAAAAACTTATCCTGAATTTGTTTATTAAACTTATTCAATTAAAGAATAATATTTTGATATGTATTAAAAATGGTCATTAAAAGTTAAATTCTAAAGTTTTCAAACATTTGAAAACTATCATCACTAGTTTTTCTGGCATTACTGAAGAAAGTTTGAAAACAAAAATTTATTCGTTTAAAAAATTTGTAAATCCTGCAAAACGTTTTTTGTGTTTTGATTTAAGTCGTTTTACCACTTTTATGGCATTCGCGACTTTATATGTATCAATGTTGCAGTTGCAGGAAATTTATAGAAAAAATTTTCCGGTACAGCTGTGTTCGATTTTTGCTCTTGGGCTCGAACTCGTGGACATCGGCTCAGGAGGCAACTGACTAGCCAACTGTACTATATATCAAGCTTGCAGAACGATGTTATGTTTGCTTAAAAATATCTAAAATTATTAACAAAATGGATTAAAAAAATAAATACAAAATCTCTACAACTTTTTTCGCAGAAGGTAAAAGTACCCGCGGTCTTGAGGAAAGTATATAATTAGTTTCAACTTTTTTTTAAATTGTCAAGATTTTGCAAAAACTGCAGAGAATTTTAAAATGAATTTTACCCTTTTTCAAAAAAGATTTCAAAACACAAAAAAAATATAGAAAAAAACTAATTGAATATTTGATTTTAGGGCACCAAAATTTAAAAAAATAAATTTCTTAATTTTTGGCACCTTGGAAAAAAGTAAATTTTGTGGTTTTGTGTAATTTACCGAAACCCTTTTGAATATGAAGTTGAGCATTTAGAAAAACAAGAAAAAAATATTCAAGTCTTAAATTGGTTTCTTGAAGAATATTTCTTTTAGCATAAATTTTGTAATGACATCTATTGATAATCAAAAAGATTAGTAATTAAGTAATGGAAACTAGGTTTTAGATGTTTTTTTTTTGAATTCTTTTGACTAAAGTGAGTATTGAACACCTGTCATATGGCTTATAATTTGTTGATGTGTAAAGTTATTATATGATGCAAGAATTTTGAAGATAAAATAGTCGATTTCGAATTCTGAACTTATTTTATTACACTTCTTAATGAAACCCCATTCATAAGGTAGGGTTTTTGTGTGTCAAGATTTAAGTTTCAATACAAAAAGTTTATTGAATTGCAACTCTAAACTTACAATTGAAAATAAGTTTCAATTCTTGCAGATCATATAATGTTGTCGAATGAAATGTCTTTGGCCTAGAGTGATTTAGGAAAAAAAAAAACCGCCGGAGGCAAGCCAAATTTCTGACATGTTTGTTTAAACTTATTTTTGAACACCTTTTGGGATTAAAACATTTCCGGTTACTGTTACAGTAGTAAATTAAATTTTTGATCTGAAAATTTTACTTGGAAAAAAGTCTTCTGGGAGAGGGGGGAGGGGGGGCTGGCAATCTTAATCAATTCGATATCGCAGTTTGATTTCCTTTTGTGGTGTTTTTGTATGCAAATTTCTAGACATCGTGAGAACCTAAATTAAATCGTTAATAAAAGTTGGCAAGTCTGTTGTCTCCTGAGCCGATGTCCGCGAGTTCGAGCCCAAGAGTAAACATCGAACACAGTTGTACCGGATAGTTTTTCAATAACGATCCGCCAACTGCAACGTTGATAAAGTCGCGAATGCCATAAAGATGGTAAAACGACTATAATCGAAACAAAAATAAAAAAGTTAATAAAAGTTGCTCTCCATTATTAACACTGGAAGTATCGATCTATCAGAGATCGATCCTTCAGCTCCGATTTTTTGGATGGTTCGATCCTACGACCATTTCACTGAATCGATCTTGGAGATCGATCGTTTCCTAAACATCGAACAATCCAAATCTATATTCAGATTCAATAAAATTTTCGTTTTCAATTCAAATAAATAACATAGGATTGAGGTGATTTTTGAAATATTTTTATGCTGTTACGCGTCAAAGTTGTGAATATTTTTGAAATGGTTGATTAATTCTAATAGAGAGCAAAAAAGTGATTGCGATTGCGTAGAATGCAAAATTTAATGGGGGTTATGTTGTTTGATAACAAAACAAAGCTGTCTAAGAACTTTTTTTTAGTCAATGATCAACTTTGATCTTCCTGACAGCTATAGCTCAACTTTTGTGTTCGATTGATCAAAAAATATACACACGTTTTTGAAATAAATAATTGAATTTAAGTGTTTATTGTTTTAAAACAACAGTTATTCTTTAGATTTACGGTTAATGATAAATTAAATCTTGATCTCTGTGCTGATGTTTCAAAAACAGTAAAAAACAAAAAATTGTAAAATTAGTCTTCAAAAAATGCTACTTTGCCATCTCAATCAAACCCTGCAATCTTGAAAGCTTCGTTTTGGTTCAAAACTCATCCATGATTTTTTGCAGAATTTATAAGTAACGTTTACATATGTAGGATAGGTTTATATGGGAACATTGAATATTTTGTACTGAAAAATCAACATCATTTTTGTTTCTTCTGGGGAACCGAGCCTGCTAATGGTTTTTATGTCAAATTCTCTAAAGGAAATTTTCCGCTGAACAACTTTGTCCAATACCATAACTTTGTATTTTATATGACAAAAAAGTAATTAGCTGTTTAACAGGGAAATGGAACTGAAAAACAATAAATTCAAAAAACAGCTAATAAATGTTAATCAGCTAATAACTTTGATGTCAAAAATGATGTTGATTTTTCAGTACAAAATATTGAATTCTTCCATACAAACCATACAAATTTACTCATGTATTGAAACGTTACTTAAAAATTCTACAAAAAATCATGGATGAGTTTTGAACCAAAAGGAAGCTTTCAAGATCCCAGGGTTTGAGAAATTTAAAAATGACCCTAAATCGACTCAGTCTACTAGCCAGCCATCGCCAGGGTACTTCATAAAATTTTCAAACCATTCAACGGAATCACATGTTTCACATTGTTTGGCGAGGAGCCGCCTGTGCAACAAATCTCCACTCCATTAGCGGATAAAGTAAAATAAAGAGCTTCTCTCGAAAGAATGCTGGCCGTCCGTCCGCCGGAGTGCTTGCTGAAGTGTTCATTTGGGTTTAACTTACGCGGCCTTTTTTCCCGAATGCTAGGAAAAATGGGGCTGCCAAAATTTCACGCAGCTCTCAACGGGAAAATTCGCATGAACCCATCGCTGCTTTGCTGTGGTATTTGTATAAATAAGTATACATACATATCTCTGTATGTATGTTGTGGCTAGTCCAAAGCTCTCGTCTCGGGTAGTTGCCAAAATATAGCTTTCAACAGCCGGTCAGCCAGTTTTTGGTAATTTGTGAAACAAACCCCGGGTTGACGACGACATGGGGTGCCGGCTTTAGGGATCTCTCTGAAATGGCCTATCAGGACCCCCCCACTCCTCTTTTCCCAAAAGAGGAGGTCTGCTTCGAAACCCACAAAAGAGCAGCACCCAAAATGGTGCGTCGTTGTAGTCGCTCGAAAGAGTCGTAATTTAGTGGCTTTTCAGAGAGAGCTTTTAACAAATCACCCGAATTTTCCTAAAAGCGAAGCTGGTGGATTGAAAAATCAACAAGGACGCTCTGTCTGGGGGCATTTTTTCGTTAACACAAATCGTCTTGAAAAAAAAACGGTATCGAACTAATTTTTTTCTTCTTTATAGTAGCTACAAGTGAGTTTCATCTACTTCAGTCATAAATTATTAGAATTAACAGTTTTAAACTTTTCAGGGAACATTTGAGTCAAGACTACGCAATGTTATAAAATGTGATAAAAAACATCTGGTAGCATTATCTATGTTAACGAACCCTTTTTAAACCTTTTTTTTTATTCCAGGTATAAACCTTGAAAAAAAAACTATCATATTTTTGCGATACCTTCCTTCCGAAAAAAGAACAATCATCTTGAAATGTCTGATTTGTTGGAATATTTGTGTTAACTTATAGAAACTTTATTGAAAAATCTATTAGGAAATTTTATCTCCATGCATTTCAAAGTACATAAACTTTAGATTATCTTGCCAATAAAAACTAATGTCTCTTTTCTTTTATTTCAGGTAATCTTCGAGGAATTTTTCAACGTTGACAGTTAATTCGAAATTCGGTAAAGTGTATTCAAACCATCGACTGAAACTAACTAGCAAATATATTTAACTATCTGTCTTCCGATGCCAAATTTAGATCCATTTTTTCGATAAGTTCTCGAATTGTTATAAAAACCCGATTTTTAACACTTAACAGTGGATTGCAGCCTTTCTTACAGAATGTTCATTATCTTTGGATACATATAGATACAATGATAGATTCGGTATTTCCAAAAAAATATAATAATTATTGACCATTAATCCAAAATCAATATAAAAAAAACTATACCCAGTACGATTTGGGGGGGGGGGGGGGAAATAGAACTGATATTTAAAAAGTTCATTTCAACAGTTATATTTTGTCATTGATGTACATTTTGAAATGGTGTCGTGGTAGCGATTTCTCTCGTGCTGCAGGACGCAGGTTCGAGTCTTGCTATTTTTTTGTGTTGTTACAACTGGAAAAATTAAACTAATTACAATATTTATGGCTGAACGTGGCGCGTATTACAGGATAGTGATATGATTAACAACTCGTTGATTTGGTTCTGTAATCTGAATCTGAAATTTTAATCTGATTTCAAAATTCAAATTTTGAATGAGAAATCTGAATACAAATATTGAACATATGTTCTATATTTGAATTATGACTCTGTCTTCTTTATATCTAATGCAGAATCAGAATCTGGGATTGGGTTTTGGAGGGTTAATATGACTTCTCAGGCGTAGTTCTGATTCTGAATCTGAATTTAGAATTTATATTCTTAACATGACTTCCCAATCTGAATTCCGAACAGAAATTCAAAATCTGAACGAGTCTAGCTAAACTGATCCTGAATTTTATATCTTATCTGAATTTAGAATTTGATGTCCTATTCTGAATTCCGAATCTTTATTCTAATCTGAATTCTGAAGGTGAATGCAGAATTAAAATGTGGATTACTAATTGAATTCTGAATGTGAATCCCATAACAGAATTTTTAATCTCTTCTTCTTGAAATTTAAAAAAATCTGAACTGAACTCAAACTGGATTCGAAATCAATCATCAACTTTGTTATTTAATAAATTCGATTTATTAGTTACCACTCCTCGGTGCCAATAAAACGTCAGCTGAAGAAGTCATTTCATAAATAAAAGATCTGGGAACTAATCTGAATCTGACATGTAACCCTCAATTTCGAAACTTAAAACTAACAGGTAATAAAAAAACTGAATTTTTATTCTTAATCGACGACTACATCCATCGCGCCAATGGCGGACTTGATTTATTAATCTGAATTCTGAAAACAATGGTGAGTTCTGAATCTAGATGTCATATTTAATCTTAATTTTAAATTTGATATCTGAATCTGAATTCTGGATGCGAACGCAGTATAAAAATATGTATTCCGATTTTTATTCTGAACGTAAATCCTGAACCTGGACTCGGAATCATTTTTTTTTTTCAAAGATTAAAAGTGATATTTAGAACTCGAATTTAGAATTTACATAAATACATCTGAATATGAATATTAATCTGAATCCTGGAACTGAAATCTGAATTCGAATCTGAATCCTAAATCTGAATCTGAACTCTTAATTTCAATTCTTAATCGAAATTCTTTTTTTTTTTAACCTTAATGTTAATTCTGAATGTCAAGTCTGTGCAGAACTCTAAATTCGAAAGCTTCCAAAGATATGTGATATTTTTTAAATTGATTTATTAGTTTCGAATCCTCATTCCAGATAGTTATTCAGCTGTAGAATTCATTTCATAAAAAAGATCAATGATGAATTCCATATTTCATATACACAGCGTATTCTCGCATAATTCCATTTTGGAATTGATTCTTTATGCAAAATATGTGCTGTTAAAGCCACTTGACTTGATCTTCATTTAAAAGATTTGCGAAAAATTTCATATTTTCTCGATTTATTGTTTAGCATTTTTAATATTCCTGTTTTTTAAAGCCAAATTTCAAACTAAAATCATAAATTTGGTTCAAGTTTGCAGCAAGCAAATTTGATCCGAACAATTTTTATCTCTTACTTTTTTTTAATTTGATTAATTTTTAGCAAAGGTTAAAATCTTTGAATTTGCAAAATCGTTTGGAAGATTGGGCTTGTTTGATTTGAGTACAGAATCAGTTTTTTTTTCAAGAAATTGAAGGCTCTCTTAAAAATCAAAACAAATAACTTGGATCTATCAGACTCATAAACAAATTCAAATATTTTAGCCATCGATGAAAGCAAATTCCATATTTTGTTACTGAAGGTATCATTATAAAAATTTAGCTCAGATAAAGAATAAATTTTCTAAAATTGCGATTGAATATGATAAAAATTAATGTAAGTACTTTGAAATGATTAAACATAGAGTTACAAACATTTCTTTTTTCAATTTTTTTATGCGTGCATTGTTGGGCAAAAAATCATAGATAGAAATCTGTCATCAAAAGAAACACCCTTTGTTACACTTTCCATAAATTAAATCAAATTTGTTATAACTATTCAAGTTTATATTTCTAACCCAGAAATTTAAATTGAGTTTCAACACTATTCAGAAGTAACTGCTTAGAAATGATAGCAGCAACTAGAATTTCAAATTGCGTCCTGAGTCGACTTTTATGGCAAAATTGTACCTTATTTTACTAAATATCATGCCTTAGAAGTAACATTTGATATAATTTTGCCCGAATAAAGGTGGTACAGTGCCAAAATGTGAGTCTTATTTCTCATATACTAATACCTCGATTATCCCAAGTGTAGGTTTCACAGAAACCTAAATGATGCTTCGTTTACCCAACGGTTTAAAACGAGTTTTGAGGGAATAATGATGCTGCTTTTAGGTTTTATTTACTGCTAAAATTGAGCAAAAATTGTTTGAAAAGCTTCATTATTTTTTTGGCGCAGGCAGGCATTTCTTTTAAATTTAGGATACCCACACATGCTGTTTCTCCCAATCTAAATTCTTCACTAATCAGAGAAAACTTCGAACTTGCCTTTGTGGAAAAACAACACCAATATATAATGCTATCATTTTGCTGTTGACACGTCATTTACGTTTCGCTTAGCTATAAAAAAACAGAACGCCTTTTTTTGTTATCGCCTGAAAATAAATACCAATAAATGCTGCCATTTAGGTGCTCAATTTGGTCGCATTTTGCAATCGATTGAGCCATCAAAGTCTGCTCGTGATTTCGAAAATGATTTAAACCAGGGGTGAGCAACCTTTTGAAGCAACGGTCCACTTGTAATTAGAAATTATTTCGAGTGGCCGCATTAAAAATACAATTATGGTTAATAATAACTTTTAGAGCTTTACAAAACTTTTTGTAACGAAAAATTTAAAAAAAAAAAACAAAATTTAACAAGGATAAATAAAACGAGTTCATGGACTTGCATAAACTTTTTTTCAATATAAGGTGATTAAACCAGCCGAAATTAAATACGTTCATCACTAAATCTTGATGATTTTTCAATAATTTTAATGGTTGAATTGTTTTGAAAAGTTTAGCGAACATTCTTTTTTTATAAAAAGGAAACATCGTTTGCTTGCTTTTTTTATTAGGAACGAAAATTTTAGAAAGTCTCTCTATGGTTCGTAAAAAAAAATAACCGTTTTCTAAGAAAAAACCCCTTTTTGCTCAAACCGATGCGATGGTATTTTTCGTCATCACTTCCATTCATAAGTTTCATGGAACTCAACCATAACGTGCCCATTTAAGACAAGTTTTTCACAATTTAAATAAATTTTGTTGTGATGCCTCTTTTTTTCCTATTAACGGTGTTTTTTTTTATTTGAACTTCCTTATAAAATCATTGAATTAATATGGTGAGCGTGGTTTCAAAATCATGAAAAATTTTAATTTCACAGATTTTCAACCAAATTTGTCAATGATACAGTTGCGTTTTTGATTCTATAATTTTTTCTACAGATTTCATAAATTTTCTTTATTCAATTTATATACCTGTGGGATATGCTTTCTAAGGCTGAATCATGAGATTTTGAAGTAAAAAGACTCAATTTAATCAATTTAATCAATGTTTGGCATGATCCGCCGATGAAATTTCTTAAAATAGCATAACACAATTCAACGAAATTCACATTTTTCCGCGGTGCAAGGAATCTCAGAACTAATTTTGACTTATTCGGGGCGCTGAGTCCAAATATTCAATATTTTTTTGTCAGCTCTTGTTTTCGAGATAACTTAAAAAATAGGTAAAAAAATAAATCTTTAATTTGTGTAATTGTTTTTGACAAAACTGCAAAATACAAATATTTATTGACTCAATGATCAACTTTCCCAAAGACCGCGAGTTATTTTCAATTCGGTGAAACAAGTAATGGAAGTTTTCATTTTGTTTTTTCTTCAACCTTGCAAAAAACGGGAATTTCGGCAAAATTTAAAAAGAAAAATTATACTATCTGAATTTTTGATATTTTTCAAACCGAAAGTCAAATCCATTCGCAGTCTTCAATAAAGTTGTTGAATGATTTAAAATTTTGTATATCCAATATTCCATGACTTTCTTTAATGATGTCAGAAGAAGTTGTAATCTTATTTTTTGTTGAAATTTCTATAAATCGTGGTAGAATTTAATTATTTGAAAGCGTTGTATCTCTGGAACAAGAATATCTGGGCAGTCCTTGATGGAATGCAGGGTAGTAAATTATTGAAAATCAACATTTGGTTTTTATGTGAGTATATTGGTTGATCAGTTATGAAAGATGGATTTCTACCTACAACTGATTAATTTAAAAAAAAATCCACACCGATACTGTTTTAGTCAAGAAATCAGAATTTTTCTGAGTCATGTCGATTTGAAATCTATAATCGTCCACCCAGACAAATGCAACTGCAAACAACTGACGTGCATAAGTATATGATCAAATGATTGATATATAATTTTTTTTTTGGTTTAGTAGAGACTGTTATTTATTTAATGATAATTAACAATCTATAGTGGAAAAAAATCGAGAAATAAATTTCATTTGAGATAAGCTTCGTGGGCTTCCTTCGAATGCAGGAAGTGCTCACAAACTAACTAACTAACTAAGATACATTTCTTATACCTAAGTCAAGTCTGATGAATTTTCGAGTCATGCCAACTGTAATATGAATAAAAAACCATGTTCCTTCTTCCACTTTGAAAACAAAAAAGAAAAAAATAATAAGCAAAAAAATTAATTTCTTTGGTTTTACACTTCATGAGTCTGATAGCTCCAAGAACGGGCCAGTTTTTTTTTATAAATCCTGAATTTTATTTTCCATTTCAAATCGGACAATATCCGGCTATTCTGAGAAGATTGCAAACAATAGTAAAAATAATAAAAGGAAAGTGAAGAAAAACGATTCGAAATTCATTTTTTCTGTCGAAGCACATCAGCAGTGTTCAATTTGTGTTTAAGGCATCCGAAAAAAAACTCATCCTGAAATAATCTTTAAAAATCCGTTTCTTCTACGAAAAGTTTAAAACCTTTTTTCAGATTTTTATTTATTTATTTTTCAAATAATGTGAATAAAACCGGACAAAACCAAAGTAGTTTGCTACAAAATTCAGGCATCCGGGCCGAACCGGACTTGTTGCGTAAGCTTCATAGAAAAACCGGTCAAGCCCGGATACATCTTAAATACTTATTCTAAAATATTAAAACAAATTAAAAGAGTTGGGAAGATGCTTTTAAAGAATTCGTATGAAAATTTTCTTTGTTGTTTGAAAATAACACACAAAGAGGTGTTAACATTCTGGATATGAAATATTCGACTAAATTTTCTCTTCAATATGAGAACATATCAGTTACCACCATCTTGCTTAGAAAGGCTCGAACAAATAAACAAACGTTTCCCAAAAAATGCAAAACCTGCAAAAATATTCACAAACGAAGGCCGGTTTCGTCTTTTTTGACAGTCAGGTGAAATTTCGACAGCTAGAAATGGCGAGGCGGGGACCATTTGAAACCTGAGAGGTGTAGGATCGGTGACACCTCAACGTTTCAGCTGCTGAGCCGAGAATTCATTTTGCCAACATGGAAAAGCTTCAGAGTGATTTTACGCTTTACAGAGCTTTGGAAACAAGCTTTTCACCCCCGCAATGTGTTTGCTGCCGTCGTCGTCGCCGGGAAGTTTACACATGTTTCGGGGCGGGATTGGAAGATGTTTCTTCTGCTTTCTCGGTTCGGGAAAAAAGTGCAAAATAATGGGAAAACTTTTTCAATAAACCATTAAAGATGGAAATGCTGGTAACGGGCAAGGATGGCTGTTCCAATCTTTACGAGTTTGAGGTGTGAAAATAGGAGAAACAATTTTCGCCAACTTGCTTCTCAGAACAAAGTCTCGAGATGTGTCAGTGAACTGTTGATGTTCTTTGAAACGCCTCATGAAGTTGATTAAATTGGATGGATGTGAGTTTATTTGAATAGTAGGTAAAGTTGAACATTTTTTACCAGCGCGAAAGAGAAATCAGTTTTGCATAAAAAGTTGATTCTCACCGACATTTTTGACATTTTGAAAATTTGTGGACTTCAGGCGTTTTCAACGTTCATGACATTTTGGAAATTTTTGACATTCCGAAATTTTTTTATGCGTTCGACATTTCTTACAATTTTTAACAATTTTGACAGTTTTTAACATTTTATTTTTATTTCTGTCCATTTTAGCCATTTTGTCAATTTTGACAATTTTGACAATTTTGACAATTTTGACAATTTTGACAATTTTGACCATTTTGACAATTTTGACAATTTTGACAATTTTGACAATTTTGACAATTTTGACAATTTTGACAATTTTGACAATTTTGACAATTTTGACAATTATGACAATTTTGACAATTTTGACCATTTTGACAATTTTGACAATTTTGACAAATTTGACAATTTTGACAATTTTGAAAAATTCGACAATTTTGACAATTTTGAAAATTTTGACAATTTTGACAATTTTGACAATTTTGACAATTTCGACAATTTTGACAATTTTGACAATTTTGACAATTTTGACAATTTTGACAATTTTGACAATTTTGACAATTTTGACAATTTTGACAATTTTGACAATTGTGACAATTTTGACAATTTTGACAATTTCAACAATTTTGACAATTTTGACAATTTTGACAATTTTGACAATTTTGACAATTTTGACAATTTTGACAATTTTGACAATTTTGACAATTTTGACAATTTTGACAATTTTGACAATTTTGACAATTTTGACAATTTTGACAATTTTGACAATTTTGACAATTTTGACAATTTTGACAATTTTGACAATTTTGACAATTTTGACAATTTTGACAATTTTGACAATTTTGACAATTTTGACAATTTTGACAATTTTGACAATTTTGACAAATTTGACAATTTTGACAATTTTGACAATTTTGACAATTTTGACAATTTTGACAATTTTGACAATTTTGACAATTTTGACAATTTTGACAATTTTGACAATTTTGACAATTTTGACAATTTTGACAATTTGGACAATTTTGACAATTCTGACAATTTTGACAATTCTGACAATTTTTACAGTTTTTACAATTTTGACAATTTTGACTATTTTGACAATTTTGACAATTTTGACAATTTTGACAATTTTGACAATTTTGACAATTTTGACAATTTTGACAATTTTGACAATTTTGACAATTTTGACAATTTTGACAATTTTGATACTTTTGACAATTTTGACAGTTTTGATAATTTTGAGTTATTCCGATTTACAAGGATACTAATTAATTTTTCATTGTCACTTTTTGATGTTTACACTCCAAGTTTCAAATTCCAAGAGGGATTTCTAGTTTTTTCCGGCTTGATTATGTGAAAATATTTGGTGAAAGTATATTAATTCTAGTTTGGGTGATTATTCACATGAAGCATTTGCTGCAGACCTCATCAGTTTCGAGTCCAAAAATGTACCTAGCTAAGTTTTGCTTACATTTCTGAACGAGAATTTAATAACAATCCGATTATTATTAGCAGAACGACAAACAAAAGTTAGAAAGAGACGGTAATCAAAACTTTCCAGAGCTGTTTGCTCAATTGTGAGGGTGGAAGGGAAAAAGGAGTAAGAGTGCTAACAGGATTATGAGGGCTGAAGCGGATTCTCTCTAACCGAACCCGACTGCGGAATATGATAATTGACCACCCTCGAAAAACATTGCTGCAAACAAAGCTCCAAAATTGAACCACATTTCTCCTGGGGGCCTCCTCGCCCTTCTTCTAAAACATTAACCCATTCGTCGTTGTTTTGCCGCCCAAAAATCCTCGCCCGTAATTTTCACCATATTTTATGACCACCGTAAAACTGGCACCGATAACACTGATTAAATTTGCAACGAACCTTCCTGTCTGTGAATCAACGAAAGCTTCAAGCGATAGCCATACAGTTGCTGAAAAGTTATGATCCCGCCCCCCATTTTGCAATTTTCCTCGTCGAAATTTTCCTAACAGTTCCAAAAAAAGGGGTTTGTGTTATTTTTCTCGCAGCAGCTAAACCCCAATTAAGCTAATTTGAATTGTGCGGAGCAATGCAAATTTTCACCTGTTTTTTCTTCGTTTCTGTTTCGTTTTGTTTTGCTTTTAACGAGGGTGATACTTTTTCCCCACGGTACAGAATTAAGCTGCGAGTCAATTCACTAGACCGTTTAAATAATCTTTTGACAATAAGTTCAGAGTCGTTTTGATTAATTTCAACGGAATAAAATGATCAAAATTGCTCTTGAGAAACTTTTTTTAAATACCCTCTGTTAAAAACCGAATAGTGAAACAAACTTGTTGTGAATTTTCTTGGCTGAAATTCCTTTCTAAAAAAAGAGATAAAGAAATGACACCATTCTGCAGAACAAACGGAAAGGGAAACCCAGCCATTCAGAGTTCGCTAACCTCTCCCTGCGGCTGCCAGAACATTATGGAATCCAGCCTCGGTTCTTGGTGCAATTTAAAAATTTAGGTTCCACAATTGCCAGCAAGATGTTTATCTCTCGAACCGAGATTTTCCCCAGCAAGTTTTCACTTCCTTAACAAAAAAATTAAATAAGTATCACTACCAGACTACCGCTTTTCACTGTTCGCAGTATGAGAGATGCAACGAGTTCGTTTGCTGCAGTATAAAAGCTTCTGGGTTGGTCTTTTTTTATTCGATCCAGTGGAAAGGAAAATAAGTGCCGGGGCTCCGGGAATGGAAGCAAATGATTTAAGTACTTTTTGTTCGAAACAAGAACCAGACACCAGCGTTTGGAACGTCTTAATTTATATGCATTGGAAAGTCTACCACCAAGGGGTTTCCCAATTCGAAAAAGGAATTTTCTGTAATCAAAAATGACAAAAATGACAAAAATGACAAAAATGACAAAAATGACAAAAATAACAAAAATGACAAAAATGACAAAAATGGCAAAAATGACAAAAACAAACAAAAATGGCAAAAATGACAAAAATGACACAAAAAAGAAAGAAAAATAACACAAAAATATCAAAAAAATAACACACAAAAATGACACAAAAGTGATACAAAAACGACACAAAAATGGATCAAAAATGACACAAAAATTACACGGAAGGACTCAAAAGGACACAAAAATGACACAAAAATGACACAAAACTACACAAAACGACACAAAAATGACACAAAAATGACAAAAATGAAAGAAAAATTACAAACAACAAGAAAAAAATAATTACACACAAAAATGACACAAAACTGACAAAAAATGACACAAAAATAACAAAATGATACAAATGACAAAAATGAGTTAAATTACAAAAAAAAACATTAATTTCAATAACTACAAAAATAACAAAAATTACATAACCTACAAAAATTACAATAATTGCCAACAATAATAAAAAAATCGTAAATTACAAATATTAATGAATTCAAAGTAAATTATTTATCAATTAAAAAAAATCGGCACAAATTATTTCCAAAAAAAAATTATTTCAAACTTCGAAAAATTACAAAAAAACGAAAAATTATGATGAATAATGCAAAATTAGGAATCACAAAAAGATTAAAAGCAACCACGAAAGTTGAAGAAAATGACTAAAATGACACAAATGTCTGATAAAAATGAGAAAAAAAACTCAATATATCTAAAAAATTTTTGAAAATAACGTAAAAAATATCAAAAACTAGAAAATTGCTGCAAAACCTTCATAATACAAAATTGAGAAATTGGAAAATTTATTTAGGTGGATTTGAGCCAATTCTTTTTTTTTTCAATTTTTCTAATATTTGAAATTTTGTGAGATTATGCTGAATTGAAAAAATTATAATCATAATTGAGACGAAATTAAGACATAATTTAGATGAAATATAACCGAAATTGGAAAAAAAAATGACAAAATGAACATAACATTTCAAAGGTAATTGGAACAAATCTGAGAAAAATAAGTAACAGAATTCAGACCAAATTTGGACGAAATCGATTTAGAATTTTTTTAAATTTCGACAAACTTGAGACAAAAGTCCGACAGGAAATGGAAAAAAATTGAGACAAAATTGAGCCAAAATAATGATAAAATTATGAGACAACTATAAAATAACTGCTAGACTTAATTTAACAAATATAAACAAAGCTAAACCAAAATCGAGAAAACATTGAAACCATGCCAGGATGCCAGAATTATTCCACACAATTCCGGGCTGGACAATTTTATATAAAAAGCTGGCAAAATCTGGGCTCAAATTTGGTCAAAACTTAGAAACTACTCAGCAAAATTAAAAAAAAAAGTTAAAAAAAATTTCTCAAACTTAATCGAAGAATTTTAAATCGTATTTGCGACTTCCAAAAAACTTTTCATGACTATTTTTATAAAACTTACTATCTTTTGTTTAATTTGCCGAAATAAATAAATCCGGGCCAAATCCGGGCAACCGGAACATTTTATGGTTAGTTTCTTTTTTTTTCAGAATGCAATCTCAATTTTATATTTCTAATGTCTTAGTTTTGTCTGAAATTTGTTTTTTTCTGTCTTCATTTAGGGAAAAAACGCAATTTAGAGAAAAAAAAGAGGCGAAACTTAGACCAAATTGACTAAAAATTTTTATAACTTGAAACTAAATCTAGTCAAAATCAAGAAACGTTTTTGATAAAAATTAAAAATAATTAGACAAAATAAATGCATAAATTAAACAAACTTGACACATTTGAATCATTCGGTCAAACAGATAATAAATTGTGTCACAAAAACTTTCAAATTGAGACAAAATTAAGGCATATTTGAGCCGAAATTATGATAAAAATTACGTAAATAGGGCAAAAAAATTTTCACGAATAATTAAATTTACTCATGAAAGTCAGAAAATGGCGCAAAAAAAAATAACACAATTGCTAGAAAATTGATACAAAATTCAAAAAAAATGTTTATGGCAATTTCAAAATGTTCAAAGGATAAAAAATGAGTTAGATATTTAAAAAAAATCCAACAAATCTCAGATAAAACTGATACAGCATTGAGATAAAACTGAGACAAAATTAGAATATAATTAAATGAATTTAAAAATTTGCGATGAAATTGAGACGAAATTGTAAAAAAATGAAAGAAAATTTCAGGATGAAAATACCAGAAAAATAATAACTTAATTGAGACAAAACTTTCAATAATAAGACATGATTCAAACAATCTCTAGTCAATATTTAGACATTCTGGCTGGTCTGTTCTGACATAAGAAAATGACAAACCTGACAAAACAAAAGTCACAAATAATAAAAATTACTCATAAAAGTCAGAACAATTGTTACCAAATGACACAAAATTAATATAAACTTGTATAAAAATGTCAAAATTTTTAAAGAATTTAAAATTGTGTTTGATATTTTAAATATTCCAACATGTCTCAGACAAAATTTATACAACATTGAGATAAAATTGAGAAAAAACTGGACTAAAATTTAGATAAATTGAAGACAAAATTGAAAAAAAACGCAAAAATGGAAAATAAAATCAAAACACAATGGGGACAAAATTTTAGAAAAAATGGTAACAAAATTGAGACAAATTGTGACGAAATTAAGACAAAATTTAAACTAAATGCGACAAACATGAGACTATAGTGAGACATAATTTAAAAACAAAAAACGACAAAATTTATGTTTGACATATTTTAATCATATACCTACTGAAAAAAAAATAATGAGAAAAAATTAGACTTAATTTAAATAAAAATGAGTCGAAAATATAACTTACTTGAAACCAATTGAGGCAAAATCAACCTATTTGAAAAAAAAAAATGGAAAAAATAGGCAAAGTGGAAATAAAATTAAAGCAGAAATAAAACAAACTTCCCTCATCTGAGCCGAAATTCTGATAAACAGATAATGATTTGTGTCACATTAAGGCATATTCAAAACGAAATTTCCATAAAACTGACCGAAATAGAGCCAAAAAAAGGTATTGATAGAAAAAGGACAAATTTCTTTTTTGGCAAAAAAAAAACAATTTTCACAAAAATATAAAAAATTACATAAACTTTTTTTTGAGGAAATTACTAACCATGGGTTTGTAAAAAAGTTTGTGAGAAAAAAAGTGAAAATAGAGACAATTTCAAAAAAAAAACTAAATTGCCGAAAATAACATCAAATCGTATCCAAATTGAATCAACATTGAGACATATGCTGAGAAAAATGAAAAATATTTACGACCAAATTATAATGAAATAAACCAAAAATGAGACAAGCTTTAGAAAAGTTTAACCAACAGTTATTTTACATGAATATTATGTTGGTCAAAATAGCGTGTAAATTAAGTCATAATTAGGAAATATTTCAAAATATTTGAAGCTAATAAATGACACACTATTGAAACAAAATAAGACTAATTTGAGTTCAAATTTGACGAAAAAACCGAGAAATATGGCGACAACTTAAATTGAAATTAAGCTAAAAATAATAATAATACCAAAAACACCCAGTGGCTAGAAATATCATTTTCTTACTTATAATTATCACACATACTCAAAAAATAATAAATCTTACTGATAAAATTAATCTAAACTTCCAAAACAAATCACAACGAAAGTTTCAAATCACTGATATTTTCGGTAAGTCATTGATAAATTTTTCAAAATGGTGTTTCATATTCTGAACTAGAAATATACTTCAAAATAATTTCTAAGCAGTCTTGTTTTCAAATTTGAAATTAATATTCCCAAAATACAGATTTAGAGTAAAAAAATGAATTCTTAAATAAACGTTAGATCAGGCAAAAAAATAAACATGATTCATTGTTAGTAAAATAAAAATAATTGTTTTTTATTATTCAGTTCAATTAACAATTTTTTTCTACATTTTCAACTGAAGGGTTGTTTGAAAAATTCCACTGTAATGTTTTAGTTTAAAAAAAATTACTCGCGGTTTTAAATGTTAATTTTTTAAAAGAAAAATAAATAAAAGGTTTATGTTTTTAGAACTCTAAAAATTCAAAATTAAAAAAAAACATAGATAAACTTATCATAAATATCCCTTAAAATTGGAATAGTTTGACACTAATAATCGGTAAATTTATTTAAAAATTAGAAAAAAAAACTGTACTTTTAATTTCGTTAAATTTATTTGAATACTGAAATAAAATATGAAGATTAAAAGACATGTTTTTTCCCATTTCAGAAGGTTTTTTTTCAATAAACACGATTTATCATTATCAAAACTTATTTCTCGCGTGAGCTTTCATTACGTCGTATGAAACAGAATTAACACCAAACTGCTGCAAAAGTTATCAAAACAACATTAAAATTTGTATCGCACGTATAGGGTGTGCTGTCCAGACTGCAAATATTCTAAATGGAAAAAAGTTGGAACATGTTTATGTCAGTTTTTGTATTTTTTTGTATGTTAAAACTGTTTGTTTACATTTTGTTTCATACGCCTTAATGAAAACTCACGCGAGATTTTTAGATTTTAGTTGAGGAGAGGAGAAGGATTTTGGTGCTTATGTTTTATTGATTGATTTGGTAGATTTCAGCGTTCTAAACTTGAATTTTAAGTCAAATTTGGACTATCACGTTTAGTTTAGGTGATATGGAGTTTAAAAATGTGTCAGTTTTAAGTTAAATCAATTATTGATAACTGATTAACGATCAAACCTACATTTAAGAAAAAACCTGATTATGATTTTGTTTATTATACTTCATTAAATTAAGAAATCATATTTTGAATGTTTTTGATGTTGATGATGCATGATCTAAAAAAAAAAAATTCAACAGTTAAAATAAAAATAGAAAAATATGATTAAGTATAAGCATTTCTGACATTACTGCAGAAAGTTAAAAAAAACATGATGTTATTTAACAAATTTGTTGAAACCTGCAAAACGATTAGATTTATGCTTAAAAAAAATAACTAAAATTAAATTTGGTTTAAAACTTCTTTAAAAATTCGTTAAATGAGGAAAAGTAAACAAATTGAAAACTTCTATAACTTTTTTCGCAGAACTCAAAATTGATGTTTATAATTGATTTATTTTAAAATGTTATGTTTTTGTTTTAAAGTTTTGTCAAAAAAGTGCTGACTTTCTTAAATAATTTTAACTTATTTTCAAAACTTATTGCAATAACTGATAGAAAAATTGCATATTTAGATTCAGGGCACCCAAATAAGTCAAAATTACGTTCCAAATTCATTGAACCTCGAGAAAATCAAAATTGGGTGTCTTGGGTAATTTATCACAACTTTTTCAAACAAGGAAAAAAAAAATAATCGAGGCTAATCTTGGTTTCTTGAAGAATATTTCATATCAGCATAACATTTGTAATGACATAAACGATTTTTTGTCAATTTTTTAGTTAAAAGGTAGAGGATATCAAATTTTAGATTTGTTTTGCTAATTCTGTTGACCATCGTGAGATGTAAACACCTGTTACATCTGATGTAATTTACATGGGGTTTTGAAATTTAAATGGTACGTTTCAAACTTTGTTCTTGTTTAGTAACGCTTCTCAAAAAAAACCCATTCTGAAGACGAGGGTTTTTGTATGTCAAGTTTAGAGTTTTAGTATAAAAGGTTAAGGAATTTCAAATCGAAATTTACAATTAGAGATTAGTTTCAAGTAGTGAACGTCATATGGTGTCGTAAAATGAAATGTCTCTAGCCTAGGCTAATTTGAGTTTAAATTCCGCCGGAAGCGAGCCAAATTTCTGACTTGCTTGTTAACACTTATTTTTAAATATCTTTTAAGATCATGCAATTTCCCGATACTATGTTGAAAATTTTACTTGGAAAAAATTCTATGGCGGGAGAGGGGTTAAACCCCTAAACCCCCTCCCCTCCCCGGTTTGCACGGCCTTGACATCCGGTGGTTGAAGTCTCTCGTTATCATCAAATTCTTAGATAATCAAAAAAAATTGCAAGAATTTTATCCTTTTTCACACTCCCAACATTTTCAAAATTTAATTAGGAATTATTTTTTTCAAAATTATGATTAAATTAAGCCACAGGTCAGTTAATTCGAACAAACCACGAAACCCAGTGAAAGAGCGATTGAAAATGTAATTTCTATCAACACATTCCTGAGACTGGGGCCAAACATTTGGCCCCGAAAACCGCAACGTTCAAACCAGAAGACCACACGCACCGGCTAGAAATAGTTGCACAAATATTCGAATCTTGCCACAAGCTGGTTGATCGAACGGTGGGGCAGGATGACCTGACTCGATTGGATTTCCGCTGTCAAGTTCAAAACCACTTGCCCGGCTGGCTTGGAGTGCAAATATTTGCAATTTGACACGGTACCATTTTGCGCTAATCGAAATTTCGCCCTCCCAGTTCAAACTATCGGTTCTTGTTTCGGAACCTGCAGAAGGTCCTCGTAATTCTAAAATCATACACTTACTCCCACGGATAGCTTCCAGGGAAGGGGAAACGGAAATAGCTATTAGTGTGAACCGCTGACAATTGCGACAATATTGAGCCTCGCGACACTTGCTTCTGTTCTAAATTTAAACACAATTCCGTCCTAGTCTATCCAAAGTAATTTACTTGGTCCCTGCCAATGCGAACTACATATTCCGTTTGCTTCCCACTTTCATTTCAGATCCTGGACGAGTACTTCCACTTCGAGCATCAGCATGTGCACAAACGATCGGTGAACCCCTCGGCACACCACCAGAAACGCCTGGAGTTAGATGACCGGGTTCGGTGGGCTCAACAACAGCGGGCCAAACGGAGAACCAAGCGGGACTTTCGGCCCCTGAAAGCACCCTTTCTGATACAGCTTAACGATCCAAAATGGCCCGAAATGTGGTACCTGGTAAGCAAATAGGATTCTAGTTGTTGGCAGCCTGCGCAAAATTGGTCATTTTCTAAATTGGATATTTTACCCCCATTTCAGAACCGAGGTAACGGGCTGGACATGAATGTGATACCGGCGTGGCGGGAAGGCGTCACCGGAAAGGGCGTCGTCGTCACCATTCTGGACGACGGCCTGGAGTCGGACCACCCCGATTTGGAACACAATTACGTAAGGGAACCCTTATCATTTCTTTTTTTATCGAAAACCACTTAAAAATTTAAATTGAGATGCACGCATCAACTTCGTTTCGATTTTAACAAAAATCTTTTTCAAGGAAACTGACAAATTAAAAACTTACAAACAAATTGATAATTTTACCAAAAATTCGAGTGAAATTTGAAATTTGGAAGATTCCGTCGTAAAATGAAAAGCAATTAATTCAAAAAAATAATCTTCTCAGTAAATGACTTTTACCTATGTTCTTCCGAAAAGAAACAGCTCAAAGTAAAATAAACATTGAGGAACAAAAGTGATAAAAAATAGATTTCAGTCAGCAAAAACTCATCAAACATCGCTCAACCTGTTTGTGATGATGTGTAATTTGCATACTTTTTTTGCCGTACCTGCCCCCCAACTTTTTTCCAATCGATGGATTTTTTTGTGTTACGATAGATCAAGCGTTTTTGCTATGCTATGCTTTCCGTAAAATGCTTTTTCCCTCATCTGCTCTCTTTTTTCTGTGGTGCATTTCCTTTGTTTTTTTTGGCGTATTCGAAAAATTAATTTCCATCTGCTCTGTTCGGCCGAAACCGATACCGATACCGTGTTGGTATCGTTTTTTTTTTGTTTCTATTTTTGTAGAAAATTATTGAAACATAAATCCGCAGCAATTAAACCTGCTGGAATCGATTCGTGGCTTTTTTACCGACTGTGTCATCGTACAGGATTCGAAATGAATTATCCCAGTCAGAGGGGCATATTGAGGTGCATGATAGCTACTTTCGAGAAAAATTTTTTTAATTTTTAATTTTTCCTGTATTTTAGTTTTGAAGTTTTTGGTCGAACGTATATGTTTATCAGTGGTAAAAGGATGAAAATAAAATTATAAAAATCTGAAAAATTCACCAAATATAATTTTGAAACAGGAGAACTATACAAATTGACATTTTAGAAAAATTCTGACAATTTTATGAACTTATTGAGTTTCAACCATTGCATCGAGAAGGTAAATTTTGAATCAAAAAACCCTTTCCAGCTAATGGATTTAAGAATTTTGAAGGTTTCAATTTTTCTTAGCTTTGTTTCTGACCACGATTGGTTTTTTTTAATTCAGCTCGGGTTCAAAATGTATTCAAAGTATCAAAAAATAATAAACGGATTTCGTAAATATGTCAAAGAATATCTGAACCAATGGAAAGCCAGAGTTAATTCCAAAAAATAGGAAATATTTTTAAGTAGAGCACCATTGTACACTAGTTTAAAATAACAAGAACTGGCTCAATTTTGTTTTGGAGGGTAAAAGAGATGTAGCATTAGACTGAGTCGATTTGGGGTAATTTTTGAATTTCTCAAACCCTGGGGTCTTAAAAGCTTCGTTTTGGTCCAAAACTCATTCATGATTTTTTGCAGAATTTTTAAGTAACGTTTACATGAGTAAATTTGAACTTTTTGGTTTGTATGGGAAAATTGAATATTTTGTACTGAAAAATCAACATAATTTTTGTTTCTTCTGTAAAACCGAGCCTGCTAATGGTTTTAGTGCCAATTTATAAATTCCTTCAAGTAAATTTTCCGCTGAACAACTTTGTCGAATATCATAACTTCGTATCTTTTTAGAAAAAAAAGTTATTAACTCTTTAACAGGTGTATGTTTTTTTTTGATTGATAAACCATGAATTCAATTGACACCACTGCTTGTGCCCCAAGAAGTATGGCATGAAAAGTGGTCTTGCAATTCTTCGCTAGGCACCCAGCAGTGGTGTCAATTGAATTCATGGTTTATCAATCAAAAAAAAACATACACCTGTTAAAGAGTTAATAACTTTTTTGTCTAAAAAGATACGAAGCTGTGATATTCTACAAAGTTGTTCAGCGTAAAATTTCCTGTAAAAAATTTATAAATTGGCACAAAAACCATTGGCTCTGATTGTAAACGCTTCAGTTCAGGTGGTAAGGAATTATAGTTCACAACACCTCGGACGAAAAAAGAGTTCGCATACAACACTGTTTTATTGGCTGGTACAACATAGTTTCGTAAACGGCTTCCTTGAGCGCTAGAATGTTGATGCAGAATTTATGTTAATTAATGAATTGTGTACACTATGGTGGCAGCCAAATGGATAATGTCGAATTTCAAAAACCGACCTTTTAAATTTAGGTGTGCTTCAAAGCGCTCAAAGTTACGGGTTTTTAACCCTCAAAAATCACCAAAGGAAATCGGAAAAGTCGAAACTTTAATTTTTAAGTCGATTTTTGTCCAAAAAAAAATTTTTAGAGATAACATTTCATGCATTCCATCGACATTAAAATTTCGATTTCCCGAGTTTCCTTTGGCCCTCCCTTCGGTGGTTTTTAAATATTTAAGTCGATTTTTGAAAAAAAAAAATTGGGATAACACCAGATTCTGAGAGATTATGCATTTTTAAGTCATTTGTCATAAAAATTAAAGTTTCTATTTTTTCCCATTTTTTGTTTTTGATTCCCTCCTTTGGTGATTATAAGGGTAAAAAACGACACTTTGAGCACTTTGAGGGACCCCTAAATCAAGTAGGATTGAGCTGATATTTAGCACAGACCAGTTTTTTGAGTCAATCTACAAAATGTGTATGGCCTCCCTAGTGTACACTCATCTTTCAGAGTATATTTTGCATGAACTGGCATTGACCTAATTTATTTCTTAAAATTTGGTGGATTAATACTTCTGAAAAAAGTTACTGTTACTAAAATTTCTTTTGAAGTTACTCTCGAAATCAACATGAAAGTTTGTGTATGCGATTTGCCTAATATTTTTGTACCTTATTTTCAAAACATGAGTCATTCACAGTCTAAAAGTTGTCAGAAGCGGAAAGAATCAAGTTTGTATAGCTTTCGTTCCATTACACTGGAGAGAATCACCAGCTAAGTGGTGTTTCTACTCTCATAAATGAAGATATATACTCGCAAGATGTTCATTGTGATTACTCAGACGATCCTGATTACTTGATTGTGAAAATACTTTTGCATGAACCCTTATTAGGGTCTTAAAAAAAGCTAGTGAGATATTCTAATCTACACTCTATATTTCAGATTCCTAAAGAAATTTTAATAATTGAGAGGTTTTTCAATAGTACTTAATAATCTTTACTCAGAACTGATGCCAAAATCACAAGAATGATTTCAACGATTTGAACTCTGATACAGTTTTCCAAAACAAAACATTCTCTTGTAGGTTGAAATTCTGTTCCGAAGATTAAATTTCAAATGAGATATTTTTACTTATTTCTATGATCTTTGTTCCATATTTTCATATTCATGATTGTATTTTTGTTTTCATTTTTCGGATTCTGTATCCAGTGAATTTTTAATCGCATCATCACTAGAAGTATGAAATCAATAGCATTTTCGATATTTTGAAAACAGTTTTCCCAATTAAAAAAAAGAGGATAAGAAACCATCCCGAGTTTTTGATTCACATTCAGATTCGAAGCTCTTAAATTGAATTCTTATGCAGAATTCAAACATAATGAAGCTTCTAAATGGTGATCTAGAATTGAAAACTCAGAATCAGCCGCCGACCGTGGCCTAGAGGATAGCGTTCAAGTCTTCTAAGCCAGAGGTCATGAGATCAAGTCTTGGTCACGGCATACATAGTACTCTTTCTGTGGGTTGGTGGTGTTTAGCATTCGTCAAATGCTAGCCATTATATCCTTGAAAGATGTACGCTTAGTCTTAAGTAGAATTTAGATCTCTTCAAAGAAACGTGAAGTTTCACTGAGATCCTATATGTGTGTGTTCGTTTTTAAAATTGACCATTCGAAATTTATATTCATCATTAAAGCCTCTGAAACAAATTTTACTCCTTAGCTAATATTTTTAATGCTGACCTGGAATTTTGATACAAAAATCGTTTTTTTTTGTACATTTCAATTGTATTGTAATTGAAAAACAGATTAAAAATCCGAATTTCGAGTTTAGGTTTAAAATTCAGATTAAGAGATATTATTCGAAATTCTGAATTTTATTCATCTCGGAAATGAGTTTAAGTTTTAAGATGGTTATTTCGCTGAGGAATGCAAAAAGCAGGAGATCGTAGACTTATAATTTTTATTGTTACTTCAATTCCAAGATTTAAAATATTGAATCACAGTCAGCTTGCGGACTAAATAAAAGATATCGCGTTTTTTCGCTGGCTGTTAAAGCTAATCTTTGAGAAGCATAACTCAAATACTATGAATTTAATAATTAAACATCATTGAACAAATTTAAACACAACAGTTCCAGTTATTCAAAGATAATAAATTTGATGCTTTTGGTCTAATTGTTTCTGAGCCATAGAGAGCCAAATTTAGGTGTTTCCCGACTAGGATTTCTTAGCTGTCCTCAATGTGTTGACACAATTCAGCTGGAAATCACATATTTAGTTGAGCTTATTTGTAAGTTTTGTTTAATGAAAAAATACATGAATTTAATTATTTTATAGTAAACTCAAACAATTTTACTAAGGAGTTGATTTTTAATTAAAAGTTTCGCTGATAAAGTTATAATATTCAAGGAATATTTTTATGGTGTATTGAGTAAAATTGTTAGCATTGCAGTTTTTTTTTTTATCAAGAGCGAAATTTCAAACTAAAATCTTAAATTTGGATCGAGTTTGCAAGTATCAGATTTGAACCGTGAAAATTGAATATCTTTTTTAAACTGTGACCCAAAGATGGGTCTTGACTCAAACATTCAGTCAGCGAAACTTTTTTTTTTTTTGTAGAGAAATGAATCCAACTTAGATGAAATTTCAGGGACTAGATAAGAGAAAATTGATGTTGAAAAACATGCGAAAAAAATTCGCCTTGTCTCCCGGTGAGACTTGAACCCACATCTTGCGCCTCTCCGTGGCCCATGTATTATTTGAATATCTTTTGAAAATTTATTTATTTTCATCGATGGTAAAAACCATAACATTTGCTCAAGAGTTTAGTAGGTTTGTTTAATTTGATTTAAACATAGAATAAGATA
Source organism: Uranotaenia lowii (assembly GCF_029784155.1). NCBI lineage: Eukaryota > Metazoa > Arthropoda > Insecta > Diptera > Culicidae > Uranotaenia > Uranotaenia lowii. The sequence goes on from NC_073693.1 coordinate 326,080,940, forward strand.
ACAAAAAACAATTGAAAGCTGTCTTAAAAAACTTATTCTACACCTATATCTATTCTATTTGAAACGTGTAAAAAAACATCCCAATGATGCTCACCTCAAAAAAATGCTTCAACATATCAACAAAAAACTTTATCTTAAAAAGAGAACATGTAAAAGACTGTACTATGAAAAATTACTCAATAATACAACGCACTCGAAACTTTAGAAAAATATAAATCAACTATTGGATAGATCCAACAAATCGCTTACAATTATACTAACCGAAGGTTCAAACCTTATAACTGACAAAAAGAGTCTTGGCGATAAGTTCAACAGTTTTTTCTCTTCAACTGGATCCGACCTTGCCAAGGAAATACCTAATGAACCTGAGAGACGAACCAGCCAAAGGCTGAAAGTCTCTCTAATAAAGACAACAAAACCTAAGTTTGACGTTTTGTCCAATATAAACGAGATAGGGAATTCAATCTTTCTCCAACCAACAGATGAAAATGAAGTTAATCTGATTATACTGAACCTCAAAAACAAGAAAAAAGTTGTGGACCGGATTGCTTCCCAACAAGTGTTATAAAAAAGAACAACCTCATATTTTCTCATATTCTTGCAAAGTTTTCCAACTCAATAATTGAAACAGGATGTTTTCCAGATTGCCTCAAAGTGGCAAAAGTAACTCCAATTTTTGAATCCAGGGGATCCAGGAGATGTCAACAATTATCGTCCAATTTCTTCGCTGAGCGTCTTCAGCAAAGTGTTCGAGAAATTACTAGTAAACAGAATCATGAGTTTCCTCAGTAGTAATAATATTTTACACAAAATGCAATACGGGTTTAGAGAATTATCAAGCACTCTTATAGCTATTTCTGAACTAGTTGACTCAATAATAACAGAAATTGATTTTAAAAATATTGTCGGAGCCTTATTTCTTGACCTGAAAAAAGCTTTCGATACATTGAATCATGAAATTTTACTAGACAAATTGAACAAATACGGAATAAGGGGCAAAGCAAATGACATAATTCGAAGTTACTTGAACAACAGAAAACAATTTGTTGTGGTTGAAGGAATAGCCAGCGGATTGAGAAATATTAGTATAGGGGTTTTTACAGGGCAGTAACATTGGTCCTTTACTCTTTCTTGTGTACATTAACGATATTTGTAATCTTTCCCTTCTTGGTACAGCACGGATTTTCGCAGATGATACTGCTTTATTTTACACAAGAAAATCCCCAAATGTTATAATCGAAAACCTGGACCATGATTCGAAATCGCTATCTAAATTTTTAAATAGCAATTTACTCTCTTTAAACTACGGAAAAACTAAATATATGGGAGAGTGGGGAATCATGGGCCACTTTTTTTCGTTGTTCCATAACTTCTTTGTTATAAAAGATAAAATGAAAATAAAAAATGGTATGGTTTTCTACATTTTCAAGGTTTTATAAGGTATTTTTTTATAATTTTTAATAAGTTTTTTCCCCAAATTCTGACTGTTTCAAAAAAAGCAATATTTTTTGGATTTTGAAAAATGGTGGGGAATCGTGGGCCACCAAATCCAAATTGACCAAATAACATGCAAAGTCTATTAGTTGACCCAAAACTGTGATTTCCTAATTCATTTCGTTATTTTAAAGCAATTTCAGATGATGAAATAAAAAAGAGAGCTGTGTATGATCGCATAGATTCGAAAACCTGGCTCGCGAACGTTTTGGCAAATTTCTTATATAGGATGGACAAAATATTTTTCATAACTCTTCATTTGGCATAAGAAAACTTTACTGATAGGAAAAACGTATTTTAAGTTCTGAATGTGAATAAAAACATAAAAATATAGGTGGTTCAAGATGTGTGGCCCACGATTCCCCACAAGCTATGATTTGCAAATTGGTTGCGTTTGAGTGACTTATTGATGTTTCATCAAAAATTCCTTTTTCACGTGAAAGATCATGACAAAACTAAGATCATAAGCGTATGAGCATATTTTTGTTATGCACTTTAGGTTCTCCATCGATGAAATTAGCGGGTGTTTTTTTAATTTTGTAAGTAAATTTTTCAAACTTTTTTTAGCTTGTTAAATAAAAGAAGCATATGATGTGTATTTCAGTTAACAACATATAGAAATATATGCTCACGCAAAGCGACGACGATTGCAGTTGGTTTGAGATTTTTATCTCAACACACATCTGAGATATTAAAAGTGGCCCACGTTTCCCCATGGCCCACGATACCCCACTCTCCCCTATGTTATTTCACTCGTCCAGGAAAAAAAATTCTCAACACAGGGATCCATATATGAATCAGTTTGCTATAGAAGAAGTGAAAGCATTCAAATACTTAGGTATTCATTTAGAAAGTACCCTTTTTTTAAGTTGTCTTATACAACATTTAGATAAAAGAGTTTCTCCCCTCTGTGGTGTACTCTGGAGATTGCAGAACTTTGTACCGCAACATGTTCTGTTAAAATTCGATTATGCATTCATCCACTCTCTATTTCACTATCTTATAACAGTCTGGGGACGAGCATCTCAATCATATCAATTAAAAAAATAGGTAGTTTCGCCTCAGGAGTGGATGAAATTCCACCTGGATTCTTGCAGAAATATGATTTTATTAAGGCAAATACCTGGAAAATTTCCTGATTTACTCAAGGTTGCAAAGGTTAAACCTGTCTACAAATCGTGTTCAAAAAGCATCGTGAACAACTTTGTTATCAAATTTGCTATCAAAACCAATCGAAAAAAAAAAATACTTTTTGAGCAAATTCAAGAATTTTGCGAAAATAACCAAATGATTAACAAAAACCAATTTGGCTTTGTTACTAAATTTAATACCTTATCTGTAGGTCCTAACATCATGAATGAAATAACAACGAATCTTGATGATAAGAAAAATATACCTTGTTTGAGCATGTAAGTAATTTGACTGTGTACAACATAAAATTTTATTGAAAAAATCAACAAAATTGGTTTCGAGCGATCTCATTAGTGTGAATGAAATCGTATCTCGCAAGCCTCGTGAATAATCAAGTACGGTGTTCCTTAGGGTTCCGTTCTCGGGGGCCACTTTGGTTCAATATTCGTATGAACGAAATTTTTCAATTACCTCCAAAAGGAAAACGTTAAATGTATGCAGACGACGCAAAAAACAGTATCGCAGTTTTTACCGAATTCTTTTCCATGAATCCTTTCTATGAATCTACAGAAATCAAAATTCATTATCTTTTCATTATCATCTTCAAATACTGATGTTATCAATAAGTGACACTCAGATTGAACAAGTGTCTCCAATGAAAAATCTTGATCTCTAAATGGATGCAAATTCAAAACACTTACGTATTTGCTTTGCGAATGGTTCCCCAATATGTAAATGAATCATCAGCACGGAAAATATATTACGCCTATGTTCAATACTTCTTGACATATATGAACTCTATTTAGGGCTATGTACCAAAAATGCACTTGCAACACTTGAAAATTTTACAAAGTAAAGCTAAAAAATATATTAGGCCCTCAGAACCAAAGGGGTATAAGTGCAAGAATGATGGATTTTGAATTAACAATGCCAAACTATTTTTCATATTTCAAACTGTATTTGATGATTTTATTTAAGATTTTTAGAATTTTTTTTTAAACTTTTCGTTTAAAAGTAAAATGCAAATTTTAAGAAAAAATATGGAGAATTACCAAACCCAAAATCTTAGAAGCGTGTTTTATTTTAAATTGACTTTTACACGCTCCTTTTGCCAAACTCAAAATTAAGTTCTTTTGGTTCTAAACAGCACTTCACTTTGAGTTTGCAGTTTGAACTCCGTTCTGAACCATCCGAAGAAGAAAAAAATAACCTTGATTTCACATATTCGAACTATGTTTTGAATTTCGGTCAAACTTAATTTTGAGTATCAAAAAAGGAGAGTGTATGCACTTATACTGCTTTGGCTCCAAGGACCTCGTATAGGTAGATTACCTACCTTGTTTTCCGCTAGATGTCTATACAGCAAGAAATAATTGCCTCTGAAAATGCTTAATAAATTCGAGTCGTAAATGTCGTAAAAATTCCAAAATCTGAAAGATAATAAGACCAAAAAACAAATTTAAGAAGATGGAAGTTAATTCTCCTTTTTGTTTTCTTGATTTGATTGAATTATTCGATAAAAAATTACTTGATTAATAGGTTGTGTGAAACGATATAGTATGCAATTTTTTTTGTATATACATAAGCTTCCGTGCAATTTATTCCAATTTATTTGTTTTTCGCATTATTTGTTGACCCCCCCCCCCCCCCCCTCGCGATGTTCCACTCCTACACTCCTAGTGACAAAAGAAAGATTTGAAATTTGTTCTGGCCTTATATTACAAAAATTAATGGACTCATTTTTGTACAAAAAAGTGTTTTTCCCACAGTTTAGTTTCGACCAGCTTTTTCATTCCATAAAACCTTTGATAAATCTCATTCAAAAGCTGCACAATGGGAAAAAGTGTATATATGAGTTGCGAAAAAATTCAATATCGTCCCTCCTATATGAACCAGTACTATAAAAATATTCTATCCTTTATTAAAAATGTCCGGAGAATCGATTGAACATAGTTTCAGACGTCGCACGAGCTAACATACGAAGATATAGTGCCTTTTTAACCCCTGATTCCCATATATTATGTGAACAAACAAGAAAACACTGATTTTTACTAGGAAATATTGAATAAAAAAAAACTATCTTGGGTGATTTTTTTCGAGAAATAGAATTGATATTTGAGCTACCACACGCTACCGAAAATGAAATTATGGCAGAATTTACCCTAAAATCCGATATAAATAAACAATATAAATTTTTTGAACTACATAATTATAAAAACAGTAAATTTGGATTTGAAAATTTTGAACCAAATGGAACCCATCTTGTATGATTTTTTTCGAGGAATCGAAAGGAAGGCTGTTTGAGCCACCGCACGCATCGGAAAATGGAGTTATAGTTGTTTTTACCCTCGATTTCCCAACATTTCTAATTTAGTTCAGAAAAAGCATGTTCATACTGGATGATTTTGGAGCAAATGGGACCTATCTAGTGTGTTTTTTTCGAGGAATCGAATGAAGGCTGTTTGAGCCACCGCACCCTTTGGAAAATGAAGCTATGGCTGTTTTACCCAATATTTCCCTACATTTTACAACAATATTTAGACAAAAAAAACAAGACCGGACTTGGAAATTTTGTACCAAATGAGACGTATCTTGTGTAGTTTTTTTTTTTTTTCGAGGAATCGAATGAAGGCTATTTGAGCAACCGGACACATCGTTAATTAGTGTTATGTCTGCTTAAACCTCAATTTCCCAAATTTTTTCAATTAATTATGGAAAAAGCTTGTTCGCACAGGAAAATTTTGGAACAAACGAGTATTATGTATCTAGTTTAATTTGTTCCAAAAATCGAATGAAGGCTTTTTGAGCCATCGTAGGCATCAGATGATGGAATTATGGCTATTTTACCCTCAATTCCTTACAGCTTTCAAATATTTCAGAAAAATGAATGTTCGGACCTGAAAATATCAAACCAAATAAGACTTATCTTGTGTGTTTTTTCCGAGGAATCGAATAAAAGCTGTTTGAGTCACGTACGTTTTGTAGAATGGAGTTATGGCTGAAATATTTGAAAAATCATAGGGGAATTGAGGGTAAAAACAGCCTTAACAGCCTTAAAAATAACCCAAGATAATTCTCCATTTGGTTCAAAATTTTTAAATTCTGAACATGCTTTTTCTGACTATATTAAAAAATGTAGAGAATTGAGGGTAAAAACAGCCATAACTCCAAGCTACGATGCGTGCGATGGCTCAAATAGCCTTCATTCGATTCCTCGATAAAAAAAACACACTTTATAGGTCTCATTTGCTCCAAAATCTTCCAGTCCGAACAAGCTTTTTCTGAACTATATTAAAAATGTTGGGAAATTGAGGGTAAAACGAAAATAGTCACACAAGATTGGTCTCAATTGGCTCAAAACTTTTGAAGTCCGAACTTACTTTTTCTGAATAAGTTGAAAAATATAGGTAAATCGAGGGTAAAATCACCCAAAACTCCATTTTCCGAAACGTGCGGGAGCTCAAACAGTCTTCATTCAATTTTTCGAAAAAAAATCACACAAAAATTTTTAGTCCCAATAAGCGTTTTTCTGGATTGTTAACAAATTATAGGGGAGAAAGACTATATCTGAGTTCTTTCTCAGCCTTTGGTGAGATCGGTCGCGTTTTTTTTTGCTCTCGATCCTTCCTTAAAGGCTAACGACCCCCTTCGGATGTGTGCTGAAGTATAGTGTGAATTTAATTATGAGTCCGTCTCCCGGAGACCATCCGGAACGGACAATACCGGAATGGCTCGACCCACAGAACCTACACTATGTTTTCGCCTTTACTATGTTTTCTTATCAGCGAAGCAAGGACATAAACTTCCAAACCCTTTTATTGTTGGCAAATCGATAGAAAAGCACGCAGGGAAGGTTGAAGGCGCGTTTTTCGATCGTGTACGTAAATGGTACGTAATAAAAATTCGGAATAAGGACCAAGCAAGACATTTAGCATTGCTCAAGCAGCTTCTGGACGGAACCCCGATTGAATTTGGAAGACACCCAACTCTCAACCAGCGAAAGTTTGTTGTAAGATGTGATGAAGCAAATGAGATGACTGACGAAGAATTGCTTGCTGAGCTATCATCCCAGAAAATAATCGAGGTACGACGAATAACGAAAAAAACATCCGCAGGCATCAGCGGTACACCAACGTTGGTGTTAACAATAAATAGTACTGTTATCCCAGAGTACGTAAACTTTGGACTTTTACGAGTACGTACGCGTGTATACATCCCGCAGCCCTTACTATGCCGCCTTTGCTTTACCTACGGACATACAAAAAAACGTTGCCCCAATGAGAAGAGATGTAGTATTTGCTGCAGCCCCCAGCATGACAGTAGTGAATGCACCGAATCTAAATTCTGCCAGACTTGCAAAGCCTCCGATCACTCGCCTTACGAAAGAACTTGCCCCAAATGGATAGAGGAATCTGCTGCTCTTCGTTTAAATGTTGCACGGTGTGCCAAAATACCTTATTAAAAATAAATAATGACCACCAAAACGGCACTCGACATTCGAAAGATATAGTATTCAGGCATCTATCCTGAAAATTTGGAAATGTTTCATCGGGCTTTTTTGAAATTAGAGCGATTTTAAATTTTAAGTCAATTTGCATTAGATTTCCAATGGGGTTTTTCGACCTTATGTTCTATGACCATGGATTTTTCTGACTACTCATATTTTATGACAATCACCCAGTTCAATGACTTTATAGAAAATTTCATGCCCGACAACTTTGTGGAAGACTGAAAAAAGATTTGAGTTGATCCTGAAAAGTTATTGGCAATTTTCTAAAACTTTATTAGTCTGATTGAAATATTTCCATGTTTCTTAAGTTTTTTTTTAATTCCGCTTCACTAAAAAGCGAATATTTTTCCAGGCGTAGTTTGAATCGTTTTTAGGTCTTCGATAAAGTTGTTTGAGATAGAATTTTCAGCACAAATGTATATGTTATAGTAAATCTATGGGTAATAGTCATCATTCGAGCTCACAGCTCTTTGAAACCAACTGCTCCTGTATCTGCCCAAAATGCGTTCGAAATGAAAGTTGACAACAACTTAAGCGTGAAAACCCTTACTTTTACACGAAATTTCCGTATAATGGGTATAAATTTTGAGCCTAATTTTAAAGAAAAGTTGGGCTCATATAACCGGCAATTAAAGGATTTCTTCGAAATCAAGAAGTTGGGTGATATGGGAGGAAACGTCAAAGAAGCACCTGTAGTATATTGCGTCGATGTAAAAGAAATTATTCAAAAGATTCGAGACTCGCGAAATATGACTGATGAAGAACTTATTTTTAAATTTGGAATGGACGGTGGAGGTGGTTCTTTTAAAATTACTTTGTCGGTGATTTCACTGGGACAGCAGTCCAAAGCTGAACGTTTCAAGGATGGCGGTGTTCGAAGGTTTTTTAGAAATAGTTATGAACATTAGGCTTATAGTATAATAACGTCAAATTATTTAATCAACTATTAGGCTTTTGATTTTTGCTCTTGCCCCAAAACTGGAAGAAAAATATGAGAATATTGCTTCAATTTGGAACGCGCTACAGTTGCAAGACTTCGATGAATATGTTGCAGGAGATTTAAAAGTCATAAATATTATAACGGGCATAATGGCTCATCCGTGCCCATATTGCGATGTCAGTCGATGTCAGTAAGCAATATTTGATGACACGTAACGGAAACTTGAGGACTTTGGGAACATCAAGAAAAACTGCCAAACTCTTCCAATTTCCACATTCTACGATTCCATGTAAAAGATTTTTTCAAATACCCCGGTAAATCGCAGGGTGTATTCGGAGAACAAGACTCGGAGGGTGTTCATTATGATTTTTCAGAAACGTGGAAACAATATCAAACCCCCGATACATCAAAGTTGTACTATGATCATCTCTTAAATGCTGTAGTGGACTATAACAGTGGTCTCTGTGTTGATTTTTAATTTTAAATTAAAAATATCGTTTATTTTTATTGTTGAATCCAAGAAGGTAATCAAAAATGACTATTTTAAAGCCAATATTACGCTATTTACCTTGTTCGACACTAAGCACATTCTAAGCACGAAAAAATGGTTGAAGACCCAAAAACGAATCAAACTACGCCTGGGAAGATATTCGCTTTTTAGTGACGCGGAATTGAAAAAAAAAACCTAAGAAACATGGAAAAATTTCAATCAGTCTAATAAAATTTTAGAAAATTGCCAATAACTTTTCAGGATCAACTCAAATCTTTATCCAATATTCCACAAAGTTGTCGGGCATGAAATTTTCTATAAATTCATTGAGCTGGGTGATTGTCATAAAATATGAGTAGTCAGAAAGTCCATGGTCATAGAACATAAGGTCGAAAAACCCCATTGGAAATCTAATGCAAATTGACTTAAAATTTAAAATCGCTCTAATTTCAAAAAAGCCCGATGAAACATTTCCAAATTTTCAGGATAGATGCCTGAATACTATATCTTTCGAATGTCGATTGCCGTTTTGGTGGTCATTTTTTATTTTTAATAACGTATTTTGGCACACCGTGGTTGAGCAAAATATTCCTATTTCTGAAGCTCGCCTGCGAATCAAAACCACAAACAATACACATAGCTACGCACAAGTTACTCGATCTGGAAACGTACAACAAAAGATTCATCAAACTCCACAAACCCACCACCAGCAGCAGCAAATACAGGACAACACGTCAAAACAACAACAACAAAAACGAGATCACCTTACTTCATCCTCTGGACAACCAGCCATCCATCTGACCGTCGCTTCACCACCCCGGAAAAAGACATCCCCTCAACGTGTCCCTTCAGACTCCTCAAGTGGAGCAGGAGTTGGAAATAGCTCGTCTGAGAAACCATCCTCTGCCGCTCTTCGGCAATGCGGAACCACGCTTAATCCCAACCTTCCCAAACCCCCTCCTTCTTCCTCAAACCCTTTCCAACCCCCTAGCAATAAGTCAATTGTTAAAAAGACCATCGGCTCATAAAAACTTGTAAAAGTAAATTGGCCTAATAAACGTTTATTAAATTTAAAAAAAAAAAAAAAAAAGACTATATCTCCGTTTGTAAACTCGTGTGAAACTATGTCCAATCGATTCTCCGGACATTTTCACTAATTGAAAGTATTTTTTCCATAGATTTGGCTTATGTAGGAGGAAAAATATTGATTTTTTTCGCGGTTTACCTAAACACTTTTTTCCTCATGCGCTGTTTTAAAACTCCTGTATCTGTTTAATCGAGAACTTTTTGTTTCTAACCAAAAGGCAATTTTTTTCAATCAAATAATAGTTTTTTGTCATTTTTCCTACACAAGTTATGTATGTAGGTCATAGGGGAGATAAGGGCATAATGGCCACCTTAAGGAAAACGCTTATTAAACAATAGAAAACAGCTATAATATTTGAATTACATCATTGTTTCGTGTTCAGACACTAAAATAGTCTATTTCCTAATTGGATGAAACTTGGAAAACTAGATAAAAACGTTTGAAAATGCATTTTAATTTTTTTTTTGCTGAAAGCTAAAAACCAATCACTGCAGGGGCATAATGAGCACCCCCTTCTGGGGCAGTATAAGCAACATTAATTAGGGCACGATGAGCGTTTTCTGCCGAGGATTCTAGCAGTGAATTCAACTCGATGAAGTCAACTGAATAATAGAGCTACAACTTGACTCGTTTCATCTGACGATTTGGCCAAGAGGCGATGGACGCGCTCGCTATCCCGGTATACGATTTTCCATGCGTTCAAAAGAGAAAACAACAGCCTTCATTCCAATTTCACTCCGATTAGCTGTCATTTTTATGGAAATGTGTGTAAAAGTAAAAAGCGAGCTTTATTCTTTTTAGTAGGGCCAAGCCAAATTGGAAGGTGTCGGAGAGATAATCAGAGGCCCAATCGTCAGATGTAAACTAGTCAAGCTGTAGCTCTATAATTCAGTTAACTACATAGAGTTGAATTCGCTGCTAGATTATATGGCAGAAAATGCTCATCGTACCCCGATTGATAGTGCTCTGCTCGCCCCGAGTTAACAAATTTAAGTAAAAACGCGTTTTAAAATTGATTAAACTGAAAAATCCAAAATTTGATAATGGTGAAAATTCAGAAACAATGTGTAGATAATGTAGCAGTGCGTACATTATAGATCAAGATGATTTTAATGTCATAAAAGCTTATTTTGTAGTGCTCAAAAATAATTCGTCACTTGAGAACCTAGCTGGTTTTTTTTAAATATTTCTGTAAAGATGATAAGGAGATTTCTTTTTTGGTGAGCAGTACGAAACAAATCCTTAGGAAAAATTAATTAAGAAACTACGTACTTTTGTAGAAAAGAGGAATGCTTATTATGCCCTGGGTGCTCGTTATGCCCTTATCTCCCCTACATACAACAATAATCCTTTCCTGCGAATCAGTTCTGTTACACCGCATAGTAATTGCAACAGTTAAGGATTATCCAACTAAATCAAAAGCTGAACTTTCAATCTTAAATCCAAACAACACCTAATCCACCGTCAATCATAACTCTTTCCACAGGATCCGAAGGCATCATTCGACGTGAACGGAAACGACGGGGATCCGATGCCACACTACGACCTAACGGATTCGAACCGGCACGGGACCCGCTGCGCCGGAGAGGTCGCGGCCACGGCCAATAACTCCCTGTGCACGGTGGGAATTGCGTACGGGGCCAAGGTTGGCGGGGTCCGGATGCTCGACGGGGACGTTACCGATGTGGTCGAGGCCAAATCGTTGGGTCTCAACTCGCAGCACATCGACATCTATAGTGCCTCCTGGGGTCCGGATGACGACGGCAAAACGGTGGACGGGCCAGGCGATATGGCCACTCGTGCCTTCATCGAGGGCGTCCGGAAGGGGCGCGGCGGAAAGGGTTCCATCTTTATCTGGGCCTCCGGAAACGGAGGACGGGAGCACGATAATTGTAACTGTGATGGATACACCAACTCCATCTGGACCCTTTCGATTTCGAGCGCTTCCCAGGAAGGACTGGTGCCTTGGTGAGTTGAAACGAAACAGATGATGATAATCAATTGGTAGTTGGAACTAACAAAAAATGGCTCCTCTTGCTTTGCAGGTTTTCGGAAATGTGCAGCTCAACGCTAGCGACGACCTACAGTAGTGGAAACACAAACGAGAAGCAGATCATCACCACGGATTTGCACCATTCCTGTACGGCATCCCATACGGGGACATCTGCTTCTGCACCGCTGGCTGCCGGAATCGCGGCACTAGTTCTGGAAGCAAATAGGAATCTAACCTGGCGGGACCTGCAACACATAGGTAACCCTAATGCTCGCCCAATTCGAATGCCATTAGCACGTACCGTTGTGTAATTTTTCAACTCGTCGATTCGTGTGATAAGATTCTCTCTCGGGAACGAACCAACCTACGTATCCCTTTTCTAATGCAATCGTTGCTTCAATTTTTCCACGTTTTTTTTCTCTCACCCTCAACCAGTTGTCCGGACGGCAAAGCCCGGTAATTTGAAAGATCCGACATGGTCAAAAAACGGCGTCGGCCGTCGGGTATCGCATTCGTTCGGCTACGGGCTCATGGATGCTGCCGGCATGGTCCGGCTGGCGCGAACTTGGAAAACCGTTCCGGAACAGCAGGTCTGCGAAATCAACGCGCCCCATCTGGATAAGTACGTGTAACTTGTAGTAACAGACATTCCCGAGGAAACAGGGAAAATCGTTTAATTTTTCACTGCTTGTTTTGCTTCCCGGTTTCATTTTTCCAGACAAATCCCGCCCCGGACCAAGGTCGTTCTGCAGCTGACCGTGGAGCACTGCAAGGGAGTCAACTATCTGGAGCATGTACAGGCCAAAATTACGCTGACCTCGCAGCGCCGAGGGGATATTCAAATTTTCCTGACGTCCCCGTCGGGCACCCGGGTAACGCTGCTGACGCCAAGGTGAGTCAATGTCAATCTACGACGAACGATAGCTAGTTATGTAGATGTAAAGATACGTCAATCTTCTCGTTGCAATACCCTGTTACAATGTTTTATTAGATTGTTTGAAAAATGTTGAGATAAATCATGCGTCATTTGAATTCTTGTTTGATGATAAGGCATGGAAAACTCAAATTTCAAGAACTAATAATTCCATACATTGCAATTCTTAAAATTTAGAAAGGAATCAAACCAAAAGTTCATAATGCAGCGATGGTGGTGATGGGCACAGAGGTACCCAAATTTAAAAGGTCCTAAGTGGAATCTAACGATTCATGGAAATGATTCTCTTTCTCTATACGGTATAAAAATCAAAACGTGACAATAAGCGTGCTTCAAATGCTTAGACCGCCAACCACAAAAAAGCTATATGTGTGACGTTGGGGGAGATTTTATATGATGATCATTGATTGGTGCAAAAAACCTGATCTTTAAATTATCACTACTCCAAGTCCACTGACAGAATTTCTTTGTCATAAACGATTTATTTTGAAAAGTTTTTTCAAGTTCAAAATATTCTACACTGCAACTGGCAGTTCCTTTTTTGGTTTCTGATTCGGTCCACTTCTAATGCATTTATTGTCAAAGTGTAGTTGCTGCGTGATAGAACCATATTTAGACAAGAACCAAGGACCTGAGACCATCTGGTGAATGTTACATCAGAAAACAGTGAACTAGTGATTCTTAGCTGAGTATTTCGTCGATTTGGCTGTCAAAAATATAAAACACTCAGAACATAAATAACCCAAAATTGACCTCCAGATTGTAACAACACAGAGTACAGATAGTTTTCTTTTTTTTTTGGGGTATGGAAAAAGCAGAATAATAATGGCAGCTAAAAAAATCTGCGCTTAAAACGAAATCTTTTTCTGTTAGAAATGTTGATTCGTTTGATAAGTAATTTGTTTTGCATTGAGTTACTGTTTTTTTGGGAATTAGTGAATTATTTAATTGTAGAAAAATGTAAAACAAACGTTGAACTATGAGTCTGATTTAATATGTATGAACTATATGTAAGTTCAAAAAGGATAAAGTAAACATTCGTAGCAGGTTTTCTGCATGATATTATAATTAATGATACCCCTCGAATAGATAAGCTCTACTTTTCGATTAGGGACAGATTTTTTCACCAATTTTACTCATAACGAAGCATTTCAAATCTAATTAAATGAATGAATCATTCCTGCTTCCACGATAGGACTTAAGTACTTCCGAAAAGATTTGAAGAGCTTCCAAATATTGAATATGGCCCTTGTCAGATCAGAGTAACTGCATAAAGGTTACCGGGACATTACGTAAGAATTAAAGAAATTGGACACCACCAAAAAGCCTTAATGTCTAGAAACGTAATGAGTGTTTTGTTTCTAGAGTTTAAAAAATACCTTCGTACATATTGTTCCAATTGATTTGAATATTTCATCCTTATATTATTCTCATTACAGATATCCGATAACAATTAATCTGGAATTAATCTTGGAATTTGTGTTCATCTCTGAAATTAATTTAAAATTATAATCAATTTTGGGTGACTGAAATTACGTTTGGCTTTGAACGTTTTTCCATTTTCTAGTATGGGAGAGTGGGGAATCATGGGCCACTTTTTCCTTTGTTCCATACCTTCTTTGTTATAAAACATAAAATGAAAATAAAAAATGGTACGGCTTTCTACATTTTTAAGTGTATCAAGAGTATCTTATTATTCGGGTGTAAGTTTGTTATTATAAATAGGTATTTATTCATTTAAAATCATTACTTTCTAAAATAAGTCCTAGAAGTGTTTAGTTTTTTTGAGCTTTAAACTAAGTGAGGGATCCTGATGGTCTCATTTGAAAGAAAAACTTGTTTGGTGCTCAAATAAGAATCTAAATTCCACAAAAAATTTCCAAATAATTATGAACAGGTTAGACAGAATCCTTAACCAGACAGAATTTTGAATCTTAGATTTTCAATATGAATTTTTTCTTCAATTGTTTTTTCGTTTTTGATGAAACTCTAATATTTCAATTCTCGATTACCTCGAACTAAGTTTCAATATTGCATAAGAATTAAAACTTTTTCATATTTTCTTTTAAACTTCCGGAATGATGAGTTTCGAATATGAAAAATGAATCTTATATAAGTTTTTAATGCAAAACCAAGGTTCGAATCAGGATATTATCCCAATGATAAACCGTGGAAATAAAAAATAATCAACTGGATGCAGATTCCACAATCCGATCACAGGCCAAGTTTGCTGAAATCACATAGAATTTGTATTATTAAAGAGTTTTGAGCAAAATTTAGTCACAGAATCTGTGTCACAGATAACAGAATTTTGAAATTTTTCACAAAACCCACAGATTTCCTAATTTTTGAACAGAATTTCATAATTATAATTTTTTTTTATCACTTTCGACTTTTCATTTCTAACTTAAATTTATAAACCTATCAAAACAAGGTAATATAAATTGACTTTCGTTGATGTTTGACATGATTTCCCAATATATTAAATAGAAATGGGATAAGATTTCGAGGTTTAGGTTTTGGTGATTCACTTGAGTCAATCGTCCTAATCCTAATCCTAATCGTCATAGTCGAATCAAACTAATTTTCACCCTTTAATGCATAGTGTTGTTTTAAAACAACACTTATCAAAATCCAAATATCTCGAAAATGCGTGAATATTTTTAAGTAACGTATTCACAAAAAATATTCTAGAGATTAAAAGAAATTAGCTCATGGTATTTTTTTTTACGATATTCTAATGTATGTGTGAAATATCGAACAAACTATGCAGAAAAATTGCAAAAATCAAATTTATTTATTTTTTTTGAAAAAAGTAGGTTTTGGAAAATCGCTATTATTTCTTCAGATTCGCACATTCTAACAAATTTTTTAATCTCAATAAATCACAAACACCTTCCTGCACTCAATTAACAAGGTTTTGAAGAAATTATCAAAATCGTATTGAAATGAACTAATTTCAAAAAATATTTTTCAACTTTGATAGGCCATAACATTTATAATACTCAAAATAACGACTTCAAACCTATTGAGTTTTGTTATTCGAATTAAAACGTTATTATTTCACTGAATCAATAACAGCAATTCTCATTTTAAAAAAGTCATGCTTTAGAGGGTTAAGCTTAAAAAGAGAGTGATTATATTTGAGAGCCACATTATATATTATAGTTTTTGTTATCGTCTGTTTAAGCTCTGAAAAAAAGGGAAGCGATTTCGGCGTTTAGTGAAACTATAGGAGAATTTATATCCTAAACATAGCTAGATACGAAATTGATCTACACGAGCCATCCACTGATGAACCAAAACAAAGTCACCAATCGTATCGTACCCGAAACGTAAACCTTCAGTTCTTTAGGAATTCCCTGAAAGAAACTCAGCTTTGGAGCTTATTTCTCAATAAACCCTCTCAATACGTTTAATAGACATTCTGCGGTTTAGACAACGTTTATAGTTCGCCTTTCTCTTCATATCAAAAGCGTCCGAGTGCGCTCGTTCAATTTTCCGGGAAAAGGGAATTCAGATTCCGCTCCAATCCCCAACGTAGCTTCATATGTACATATACAGCCTTTCAAAGGTGCTCTCTGGTCCTAGATACCCTCCTCGGGCACTAGAGCAAACCGCTTACACGACAGTTGCTCGCCAAACCCGGAGTACCGAATGTGACGTCTATGATGGATTCACGCCTGTGAGGAATATTCTGATAGTGCGCGGTTCACTCTTGGGGTTTTTTTGACCGGGTAGGTCACTCCTACACATTGAAGTTCCACTTCGTGTATGTTAAACACCATAGCGCTAGACCTCTCCAAGAACCTCCTAAACAAGGGCAAAGTAAATATAGAAGAAAATCCCATTTAATCTTTCTTACATACCTTATGAGCCCGCTGCGATTCTGCGTCGCACAGGTTCGTCGTAAAAGACCTCCACTGTTTACAACCCGGACGACCCCATCGTCGTCGTCCCAGTCATGATTCTCGTCGACAGATCGGATTTCGGTGGCTAGGCTTCACCGCCTCGTGCTTCGGGTCTGCCTTCGATGTCCTTCTCGATTCAACTCGAGTGCCTCTCTGCAAATCTCGTTTACATCATTTTGTAGGGTAGGTCCAATCCATCTCCACCTTTTCCTGTAGATTCTTAAGTGTATTCATCCACCATTGTGTTGAACTTCCCTTTCTTCCATCTTGAAGGAGCGTAGCAGCTGCAGAAGAAGGTGCCTTTAATGTTTGCAATCATCAATCCGTCCCGAGAATCTACCACTATCTCTTGGAAAGGAAAAAGCCCTGTGGCGGGGGTTCTAAAGTGCCCTACAGACCACCCAACTCTAACACTCACAGGCGAATCGTTACAATCTGCATTTCACCGTACACCTTTCTAAGCCTCATTGCTACTGATTCGTTGCTCAGGCCAGGTATGCTGGACAGTGCTTTCTCGAGCTCCTCCGCAGTTGTGAACTCATTCTATAGCTGCAACCTGTAAGAACACTCGGATAACCACTTCTTCACCTAGTCTTTCTTCAGCTCGAAGAGACATTCGCCTTTTTGGATGATATTCGCCAAAAGCAGATAATATAAGCTTTGAGCGTAGCTCCCGAAACAGTTCCGCGAACGTTGTGCCTTCTCTCGCTTTCACGGTGAGGACATCATCCCTTGACATCACTTGTTGAGGTTTGGGTTTTGGGGGTGGATCAAAGTACGTGACAACATTTCTTTTTGGGTAGAATGCATTTTGAACCATACTTAGAACTATGCGCCAGCCTCCGGCACTGTTTTCTCCATCCATCCTTAGGGTCTGTGTCCCATCTTTTCCTGAACGGGTCGTATACAATCGGGGAGCTCCGAACCCTTAAGAAGCAACCAAGATTGATGGGGACCTTCACCGCAGACTTTGCCTTTAGTTTCGTCGTTTCTGCACGTTACTGGTGCTCTGCACAAACTCCTATATTTTGTCGACCGTGTCAACAAGCCATACTTTTTTATGCCCTTTGATGCATCTCTTCCTACAACTGAGACCTGCTTCTCTTGCTGGGAACTACTTTGTTTTGCAGTGGGGTTATCTGCGGCAAGGCTTCTCCCCGCTTCCTTGGTTAACTTCATTCCTATCTTCATTAATACTTTGGTCAGTAGAGGAGACCTAAGAAGTCCTCTCTTCGCAAAGACCTTGGCTTGCGTTCTTCTGCCCTCTCTATCGACCAAGCTAACGTCATGTCTGTTGTCTTCACGTTCCTTCTGTTTTTGGTTTTTTTATTGTTTGTATTCATTATGAGTCCCCCGATGTTCCAAGGGATCTGTCAATTTGGTCGAAATCTTGTTCGTGCTCCAAAAAAGGGCTTTGGTTTGCTGTTAGTGATTCTCCTGCTTCAACCACTACGCCAACCCACACCCAGCTCAACCATCTGCCAGAGAAGTTCGGAACTTCACCAACAGATGGCTGCTATCATTAGGACCTGAAAGATGGCATATGATGGGACATGATGGGGCGAAATAGGGATGACGTCACGGGTCAATATTCGCATTGAGACAGCACATTCTGGTTTGCTATTGCTGGAGTCAACAGATCGGCTTTTGTTGAAAACGTTAAGTTCAAGTGGTCTTTTTTTTATTAGTTGATCACCCAGGTGGTAAATCCTTTTTACGAATTGCATTCCAAGGCACGGTGAGCCACCGCGTCCCTCCAGTTTGCTATTCTGGGTTCACGGGTGCAATTGGTGAATCATGATATTATGTACCCCTACACCATAAAGTCCACCTGGGGCCTCTGGCCACAATTCCCATCAGGAACTGCAACGAAGGCTGTACCCTTGATTGTAGACCATACTCGCGTAAAGCGCTCCAAGGCAATACACATTTATACGTACTATTTCAACAAAGCTCTCCCCCTCCAATACTCCATTACTCCATTACTCTTTGAGACTAAGTCTGAGGCCATGCCACATGTTTACGGTACAAGGCCCTCTGCCCGTCGTGAGTCAATCATATCCGCGAATCGGGGCCAGGAACCTCCCCAAAAAGCAGACCTATCAACACGCGCTCGAACACTTGGTCGTCCCGCATTACGGGATCGCGACTACCCGATACGCCTGACGACTCCTCCCTCTTGCGACTGAGCACTGGTACTAAGGTACCCAGTCGCACCACGTTTGTGCCACACTCGGTACGCAGGCTGTCATCGAAGCTTGACAGTACCAAGTGAGACGTGTTGTCCTCTTGGCCGTACGCATGTAGGTGACGAGTCTGCAGACACGTTTCCACTCTGCACAACGGTGAGGTGAAACTACTTCGCAGAGCAAAGTGGTTCAAGTGGAAGCAAAGTCCAGAACTGTAGTTAAGACTCAGTGAGTTTTTAGAAAAAGAGACATCCAGGTAACCGCAAAAACCGAACCCGTAGCCAGCTTGTCTTACATCTGGAGCGCGTAGATCCCAAGTCAACTGTGGAAATTTGTATTGAGATCATAAAACATATCGTTCGTGGTATAAAGCTGCTAGTTCGTCGACACCGAGACACCGAGGTATCGTTCCGAAGACGAGTTGGAGGGTCGATAGTTCAGCGACCTAATCGCCCAGTACCACAGCATTGCTTTAAGGTAGAAGTTACGATAAGGTTGGGAACCGTAAATTGTGGTTATTAGGACACAAAACTCACTAGTATATTCGTAGATGAATAAAGTGAAAAACTACGACCGGTGATGTTAAAGTGTTTTCTTGGGCATTGTTCGCGTTAAATTTAGCCGACCTTGAGGCATTGTACGGGGGGTTTCTGCATAGTTGTATAGCTAGCCGATCTGTTTGTTACAACGAGGAGCTAGGGAAGTAAATGGTCAACTGTGCCCTGCTTTAGTCAGGCGACCTGTTAACCTTGCACCTTATCAGCATGGTCCTTTGCATGAGTGCGATTCCGCGCCCCTAAGAGAGGCAAAACTTGGGCAACCTTGGGTCATTCTATCCAATGAATGCCATTAGAGAAGTCCGAGTCCGTTGCATATGTCATTCAAAGAGAGCGGTTTATAAGAACCAATTGCATAGACCATAATCATACATGTGTCTTGAAAAGAGAGGGGGGGGGGGGTCCAATATTTAGCACGTAATCTGGGTCTGAGTACCCTCTTACGGCAAGAGTCACCACTGCAGACTAATGCCGCACAGCGGAATTCTGTGGGTATATCAAGTGCGGTAACTATTTTCTTCATCAATACTAATATAATTAACCGTCAGGGTGAGACATGACATGGGTTTCAATTTAGATAAACAAGAGGTGAAATTGTCACCTGAGGCATTAGGGGAACCCCCCGAAAAATCCCAGATCACTTCCTCGTAGACACTCCTACCAAGGTTCCCCATCGCGCAACGCTTCAATGAAGTTTAGTTCTTAACTCGATCAGTAAACGTTGAAGACCTTGGGCTTATTAATATGATTCAAGACGTCCAAAAGTTTTCAAGTGCCACCAAATATATTTAAATTGGAAAATCTCACTAGTCGTGGGCGTAACACAAAAGCTTGCGGGGGAAATTTTTCTAACCTTTTTGGCTGCCTCCAGGATGATGAAGATCTTCTTAACAATATTATTAACAAATCGGATCACATGATTAATAAATCCCACAAGGATTTAGGCTGAAAATTCTAAATTTCGTAAATGAAAAAGAAGGACGTTATCGGTTCCACTCGACATACTCTAAAAGATATCTCGTAAATCGACGCGAAATCGAATACGAACTTATTCATCATTAAACTTGTTGAAACTTACGGTTTCCTGACGGCATCCGGAACAGCAGCAAACGATTTCTGCTGCCACGAGCCGAACCAAAACATTATCTGTTTTTGTTCAACAACAAATCAATGATTGCTGATGACAGGTGATGATGATAAACGCGGTACAAATGTTTACGGTTAAGCGAGACTACTCAAATTGGGTTCGTGGTAACACAACAGTGTTGCCAGATATTCTGTGTTATTTTCTCAATCAAAGTCGATCTTCCAGATTCGCATTACACGTTTATTTATAGTAATAAAAATCCCTGGTAAGGAAATGAATAGTTAGGTAAGTATGACAGGATATTATTTTTAGCAACTCACGTTTAGTGATCTGATCCGTTATGAATAGTAAATCCTTCTAAAGGCAAACGAATCTTCGACTTGTTTAAGTTGATTGCGTTATAAAATTACCTTCACAAGAGTGAGATTGCAGTTAAGCTGTGAGGCTATAGGTTATCTATGCTGATATCGGTACGCTATAAGTGGAAAACGCAACTTATTAAAATCTATTGGCAAATAAACCACCTCACTAACTAACCTTTAGCAAGCACTTCTTCAAGGAATAACTACTGTTTCGCAAACCGCGTATAATCGTTATTTATAATAAGTATAATCAACTAACTTCGGTAACACGTTTTTCACCTCCAAACCACACGTTTTCTTTGATGTTTTGTTTTGCTCATCTATCCTATTACTATTGCTGTCAAACGGGTGCTCGAGGTTGGCTGCCAAACGAGGGACCTCGTGACGTTCTGGGTAAGAGTATCAAAGTACTCATTGAGAAATGAGTACCTTCTCGGTTAGGAAATATGAAAAGTG
The DNA here is from genome assembly GCF_029784155.1 of Uranotaenia lowii. NCBI lineage: Eukaryota > Metazoa > Arthropoda > Insecta > Diptera > Culicidae > Uranotaenia > Uranotaenia lowii. The sequence continues at coordinate 326,102,081 of NC_073693.1, forward strand.
AAAAGTGACAAATATCTATCGCTAATGTAATGGGTGGTTGTTTAAGAACTGGACGAACAAACCTGAATAAAGATAACTCTATTCCACTATTGAAACCTGCATTAAAAAAAACACTTTATACAGTTCGGGCTAAATTTGGAAATTTAAATATATTGAGATTGTTCTGGGTTTTCCGTATTTTTTTGAACACACTGACAATTGCTTATGAGACATGTCTTTGAGTTAAAATAAAGCAGACAAACAAATAAAAATGTATTGAGCTAAACAACGAAAAGACACCTTTAACAACATCCTTCGATGTAAAGCTGCATGTAAATTGCCAGAAAAACGCCAGTAAAACAACATGTGCAAATCACAAAAGGCAACAAAGCTTCAACCTCTCGAATCGTTTCAAGGTGCTGAAAAACGATGGTCGAAAAAAATCGGCTCAACACTTCTCAACAGGCTTCCGCAACTCTCAGGAGTCAGCGTCGTCGCTTTCATTTACATATTTTTTGCTTCATGTTTCGGTTTCATTTTTTTCATTCTTTCCTTTTGTCCTTTGCAGACCCCACGATCTGTCCCGTTCCGGTTTCAACCAGTGGCCATTCATGTCGGTGCACACATGGGGCGAAGCTCCCCACGGAACCTGGCAGCTGGAGATCCACAACGAGGGCCGACTACTAGGTAAGCTAACTTCAGGCGCTATGAAAAACCAAGGAAAAGGAATTATGATGGAGGACCAACAGGGAAAAAAATCCGTCCTACCAAAGGAAGGAGCCAGCAGCTGGGAGAAAAAAAACGCTGAGCCAAAGATTGATGGAAACTCATTTTCCGTAACGAAATGGATCGGTTCGGTTTTTTTTCTCTTGCTTCTCACTTCATTCTCGGACTGTCCACCGGAATCATTTTCCTAGGCATTTTTTTCCCTCAACTTCATGCTGTGTTGTATGCTTTTCTTCTACTAAACCAATAGCTTGGGTGATGGTGCTACCTACTAATAACAAGAGAAAAAAAAAACTTAAAACCTTGGTATTGTGATGGCGTATGATGGTAATCGGTTGCTTAAGCGATGATGGCGTGTCGCACACAACGCAAGGCAACGACAATGGCGCGTTCCGGATGCGTTCGTTATCTTGACCCGGAAGAAGGCCAGAGACTAACAGACCCGGTCAGAGATGGTCAGAGCTTGTGAGGTATATCCGTCTCGGAATTTTCCAAAGGCCGTGGCCAGCCAGCCAGAGTGATGGTTTCGATTAAGTTCTAACAAAGGACAGGATAAATTTTCCTGGCCAGAATAGGATGTTTCTCATTTTTTATTTCTTTTGTTGGTCTGTAAAATTCTTTGAAGCTTTGATCAACGTTTTAAGTTTTAAGTTTTTTTGTTTTTATTTTTTATAACTTTCATACACCCCATTGTTAAAAGAATTTTTTAAGAAAAATTTTCATTCATCTCCTATTCATCAGCAAACCGAACCGGGGTCTTCTTGCATTCATTCGTGGTAAAGAGCAATAACTGTGTGTAATGAAATTTCCTACGAAGTGTTTTGCGAAAGCAGGAAAGATGATGATAACCGTTTAGCCGACTATCAGTCATCCGAGTTGTGATGATCCGCAGCACAATGTCCCTCATCTGCAGCTTCAGGGGAGAGAGAAAAAAGTCTGCCTTTGAGGTTTGTTTTTCATTGTCTATAGATAATTACCACAGAATAATGTTTATTTTTAATTAAGGAGATGGAAGTCTTTTATTAAAATAAATGTCCATACCTAGCCATGAAGGAGTATTGGAATTATTCCACATTCAAAACTTTTGCTATAGAAAACAGACCCGTGAGAAATATCAACAAAACCAGTTTGGATTCTGAAAAATGGATTTTTTTAAAGAAAAAACAAAAGTAACCAAAATGACAAAGATGTAAAAAATGACAAAAATGAAAAAATTGACAAAAATGACACTAAAATGTAACAAAAACGACACAAAAATGATTCAAAAATGAAGCAAAAATTACACAAAAACGACACTAAAATAACAAAAAAATGACACAAAAATGACACAATTATGACACAAAATGAAAAACATAACACAAAATGTCAAAAAAATTCCACAAAACTGGCACAAAAATGATAAAAAATGACACAAAAAAGGCACAAAAGTGAAACAAAAAAAAAACAAAAATAGGAAAAATGCCACAAAAATTAAAAAATCATGACACAAAAATGACACAAAGCTGAAACAAAAATGACACAAAAATGACTCAAAAATGACACAAAAATGACACAAAAATAACAAAAAAATGACACAAAATTACACAAAAATGACAAAAAGGTGACACAAAAATGACACAAAAATGACACAAAAAGACACAAAAATGACACAAAAATGACCCAAAATAACACAAAAATGACCCAAAAATGAAACAAAATAACACAAAAATGAAACAAATGACAAGAAAATAACACCAAAATGACACAAAAATGACACAAAAATGGCACAAAAATGACACAAAAATGGCACAAATATTACACAAAAATAACATAAAAATGGCACAAAAATTACACAAAAACGACACAAAAATTACACAAAAATGACGCAAATATAACACAAAAATGAAACAAAAATGATACAAAAATGGCACAAAAATGTCACAAAAATGTCACAAAAATGACACAAAAATAACACAAAAATGGCACAAAATCACACAAAAATGACACAAAATTACACAAAAATGACACAAAAATGACACAAAAAAGACACAGAAATGACAAAAAAATGACACAAAAACGACAAAAAAATGACAAAAATTACAAAAATTACAAAAGTTACCAAAATTACAAAAATATCAAAAATTCCAAAGACTCCAAAAACTACAAAAATTACAAAAATTGCAAAAATTACAAAAATTACAAAAATTACAAAAATTACAAAAATTACAAAAATTACAAAAATTACAAAAATTACAAAAATTACAAAAATTACAAAAATTACAAAAATTACAAAAATTACAAAAATTACAAAAATTACAAAAATTACAAAAATTACAAAAATTACAAAAATTACAAAAATTACAAAAATTACAAAAATTACAAAAATTACAAAAATTACAAAAATTACAAAAATTACAAAAATTACAAAAATTACAAAAATTACAAAAATTACAAAAATTACAAAAATTACAAAAATTACAAAAATTACAAAAATAACAAAAATAACAAAAATTACAAAAATTACAAAAATTACAAAAATTACAAAAATAACAAAAATTAAAAAAATTTCAAAAATTAAAAAAATTACGAAAATTACAAAAATTACAAAAATTACAAAAATAATAAAAATTACAAAAATGACAAAAATTACAAAAAAATACAAAAATTACAAAAATTACAAAAATTACAAAAATTACAAAAATTACAAAAATTACAAAAATTACAAAAATTACAAAAATTACAAAAATTACAAAAATTACAAAAATTGCAAAAATTACAAAAATTACAAAAATTTAAAAAATTACAAAAATTACAAAAATTACAAAAATTCCAAAAATTACAAATATTACAAAAATTACAAAAATTACAAAAATTACAAAAATTGCAAAAATTACAAAAATTACAAAAATTACAAAAATTACAAAAATTACAAAAATTACAAAAATTACAAAAATTACAAAAATTACAAAAATTACAAAAATTAAAAAATTACAAAAATTACAAAAATTACAAAAATAACAAAAATTACAAAAATTACAAAAATACAAAAATTACAAAAATTACAAAAATTACAAAAATTACAAAAATTACAAAAATTACAAAAATTACAAAAATTACAAAAAAATACAAAAATAACAAAAATTAAAAAAATGACAAAAATTACAAAAATGGCAAAAATAACAAAAATTACAAAATTTACAAAAATTTCAAAAATTACAAAAATTACAAAAATTACAAAAATTACAAAAATTACAAAAATTACAAATATTACAAAAATTACAAAAATTTCAAAAATTACAAAAATTACAAAAATTAAAAAATTACAAAAATAACAAAAATTACAAAAATTACAAAAATTACAAAAACTGCAAAAATTACAAAAATTACAAAAATTACAAAAATGACAAAAATTACAAAAATTACAAAAATTACAAAAATTACAAAAATGACAAAAATGACAAAAATGACAGAAGTTACAAAAATTACAAAAATTACAAAAACTACAAAAATTACACAAATAACAAAAATTACAAAAATGACAAAAATAACAAAAATTACAAAATTAAAAAAATTACAAAAATGACAAAAGTTAGAAAAATTACAAAAATAACAAAAATTACAAAAATTACAAAAATAACAAAAATTACAAAAATAACAAAAATTACAAAAATTACAAAAGTTACAAAAATTACAAAAATTACAAAAATCATTTCATTGTCATTTTTGTCATTTTTGTCATTTTTGTCATTTTTGTCATTTTTGTCATTTTTGTCATTTTTGTCATTTTTGTCATTTTTGTCATTTTTGTCATTTTTGTCATTTGTGTCATTTGTGTCATTTTTGTCATTTTTGTCATTTTTGTCATTTTTGTCATTTTTGTCATTTTTGTCATTTTTGTCATTTTTGTCATTTTTGTCATTTTTGTCATTTTTGTCATTTTTGTCATTTTTGTCATTTTAGTCATTTTTGTCATTTTTGTCATTTTTGTCATTTTTGTCATTTTAGTCATTTTAGTCATTTTTGTCATTTTTGTCATTTTTGTCATTTTTGTCATTTTAGTCATTTTTGTCATTTTTGTCATTTTTGTCATTTTTGTCATTTTTGTCATTTTTGTCATTTTTGTCATTTTTGTCATTTTTGTCATTTTTGTCATTTTTGTCATTTTTGTCATTTTTGTCATTTTTGTCATTTTTGTCATTTTTGTCATTTTTGTCATTTTTGTCATTTTTGTCATTTTTGTCATTTTTGTCATTTTTGTCATTTTTGTCATTTTTGTCATTTTTGTCATTTTTGTCATTTTTGTCATTTTTGTCATTTTTGTCATTTTTGTCATTTTTGTCATTTTTGTCATTTTTGTCATTTTTGTCATTTTTGTCATTTTTGTCATTTTTGTTATTTTTGTTATTTTTGTCATTTTTGTCATTTTTGTCATTTTTGTCATTTTTGTCATTTTTGTCATTTTTGTCATTTTTGTCATTTTTGTCATTTTTGTCATTTTTGTCATTTTTGTCATTTTTGTCATTTTTGTCATTTTTGTCATTTTTGTCATTTTTGTCATTTTTGTCATTTTTGTCATTTTTGTCATTTTTGTCATTTTTGTCATTTTTGTCACTTTTGTCGTTTTTGTCATTTTTGTCATTTTTGTCATTTTTGTCATTTTTGTCATTTTTGTCATTTTTGTCATTTTTGTCATTTTTGTCATTTTTGTCATTTTTGTCATTTTTGTCATTTTTGTCATTTTTGTCATTTTTGTCATTTTTGTCATTTTTGTCATTTTTGTCATTTTTGTCATTTTTGTCATTTTTGTCATTTTTGTCATTTTTGTCATTTTTGTCATTTTTGTCATTTTTGTCATTTTTGTCATTTTTGTCATTTTTGTCATTTTTGTCATTTTTGTCATTTTTGTCATTTTTGTCATTTTTGTCATTTTTGTCATTTTTGTCATTTTTGTCATTTTTGTCATTTTTGTCATTTTTGTCATTTTTGTCATTTTTGTCATTTTTGTCATTTTTGTCATTTTTGTCATTTTTGTCATTTTTGTCATTTTTGTCATTTTTGTCATTTTTGTCATTTTTGTCATTTTTGTCATTTTTGTCATTTTTGTCATTTTTGTCATTTTTGTCATTTTTGTCATTTTTGTCATTTTTGTCATTTTTGTCATTTTTGTCATTTTTGTCATTTTTGTCATTTTTGTCATTTTTGTCATTTTTGTCATTTTTGTCATTTTTGTCATTTTTGTCATTTTTGTCATTTTTGTCATTTTTGTCATTTTTGTCATTTTTGTCATTTTTGTCATTTTTGTCATTTTTGTCATTTTTGTCATTTTTGTCATTTTTGTCATTTTTGTCATTTTTGTCATTTTTGTCATTTTTGTCATTTTTGTCATTTTTGTCATTTTTGTCATTTTTGTCATTTTTGTCATTTTTGTCATTTTTGTCATTTTTGTCATTTTTGTCATTTTTGTCATTTTTGTCATTTTTGTCATTTTTGTCATTTTTGTCATTTTTGTCATTTTTGTCATTTTTGTCATTTTTGTCATTTTTGTCATTTTTGTCATTTTTGTCATTTTTGTCATTTTTGTCATTTTTGTCATTTTTGTCATTTTTGTCATTTTTGTCATTTTTGTCATTTTTGTCATTTTTGTCATTTTTGTCATTTTTGTCATTTTTGTCATTTTTGTCATTTTTGTCATTTTTGTCATTTTTGTCATTTTTGTCATTTTTGTCATTTTTGTCATTTTTGTCATTTTTGTCATTTTTGTCATTTTTGTCATTTTTGTCATTTTTGTCATTTTTGTCATTTTTGTCATTTTTGTCATTTTTGTCATTTATTGTCATTTTATGTAATTTTTGTTATTTTTGTCATTTTTAATTCTTCGATATTATTTTTTTTTTTTTGCAATTTCAATCTACTTTTCTCTGGAAGATCCATCATATATATAATTCTGAAAAGTTTAATGAGCAAATTATGTTTGATGTTAGATTTTACGTGCTTTGAGAAAATCGCTCTTTAAGACTTCTCCATGACCTTTTTAAAACAATGGTATATTGGTGAAACCTTCAACTCTTCTGTAGTTTCTGTAACATTGAACCAATTCTCCACCCTCCCACTAATAATCCCGACATCAAACGAACGGACCTGATTTACAAACAATTATATGCAAATTACGTCTCCTCGTGGATCGTTAACATCTGGAGGGTGCTCGCGAAAGTGAAATGTACGCCCCAATTGATCCGTTCCTCTAATTGATTTAGTAATTGGCATCTTGCCTGTAAGCGAGCGGCAGCATAATGAAGGGTCCTGGAATTTAAACCGTTCCCATTTCAGTTCCAGAAATCCCGACCGGAAATCGGTACCAAACGAAGTCATTTGGGACAATTTAGATAATGAAATGTAAAAATTTTGAAAACCAAACGTAGTGTTTAGAAATAATTTAAATCAAAGTTATAGAAACTGACTGTGGTTTAGGGGCAGAAAATTGCGATTCATCCTTAGAAAGTCATTAATCGGGACTCGATGATTCTGCCAAGTGGCCTCTGTCATTGAAATCGATATCAAAATGCCTCGAAGAATCCGCGTCCTACTGTGCTCAATCTGCTACACGAGTTGGTTCCGAGGACCGATCAATGTTGTTTAATCAACATCCTTTACGATGTAATTTGCAAATTCAATCATTATCTATCTAACATAGGTTAATGAAAGCTTATGGTATCGATGTGAAATTAATTCCAAACAAATGTGTCTTACAGGTGTTTTGATCCAGTAGTTTGTGATAACCGGTTCGATTTTTTTGGAGCACTATTTATGGAAAATTCAGATTTTACGATTACCAATAAGAATGCTGAGTAATAAAAGTAAAAGTTTAAGAGTTTATTTTGAGTTTTGAAGCTTGGATTCTATTTTCAATATTATACCGAATAACCTAGGTTTATAGTATTCAAAAATGTTCAAACAAGGATTTTCGTCCTCAAATCTGATTTCGTGCTTAAATATTGTATTCAGATATCGAGCCTTTGTCTGCTATTACACCCCCATCCAAGGTTGCGAAATCTCATGAGATTTTCGATTTTTGAATTTCACTGTGATGTTAATAAATCTGATCGTTAGCATCACAAAAAAAATAACTGTCTTGAATGTTGACGTTTTCTCATCCTGCATGAAAGTCACAAACAGGAAAATTAATTTTGTGAGGCCAGAGATGCCAGATGTTTCCAACAGGCATCGGAGGAATATAATATAATATTTGCGCAGTCTCTTAAACAATAAAAGTTAGAACTTTAACAAGTGTTCCAGGTCAGAATAAACTGAATTTTCTTTATGGACCAAAACTCTCAATGAAAAAACACAATGACTTCATTTGTCGCCAGAATTTTTTTTCAAGTAACGCCTGGCATATCGGCTAGAGGTGCCAGATGTTCTGATAAAACAGTATTTCTCCTAATTGTCGAGAGACCGCCCTGATTTTTTTAAATTGTCTTGAATTGTCTTCTTCTTCTCGCCTTTTTTGTATAAATTAAGGCGTGTACAGTACCTTTATTTCGTCTTTATTTATGCAATTTAAGTAGAATAAGTGGTGCCCTGAAAAATCCAGTTTTTTTTCATCATGGTGTCCAGAATTTTTAAAAAAAAATCACCTGGCATCCCTGCAGAGGTGCCAGGTATCCTGATTTTTCAGGATTTGTTCTGATTTTCAAGAGACCCTCCTGATTTTTAATTTGTCCTGAATTGTCCTGATTTTTGAAAAATGGTCTTCATAAGATACTCAAAAAATATATTTTTTAAATTGAATCAACAATTAATTTATCAGGAAATCGAACAGACCTGTAATAAAATATTAAATGGTATTTTTTCCATATAAACTACAGGCCAGTCAAGATTCTGCTCGGCTCCTGATATAGCACCTTTGTTTCGCCTTTATTTATGCAATCTAAGCAGAATTAGTGGAGTCCTGAAAAATCCTGATTATTTTCATAGTGTCCCGACATAGTTTTGACAAAACCGCCTGGCATCCCTGATTGATGCTCACTACAGTGAGTATGGCGGTTTTTAAGTTTTTAAGTTCACCGGTCTCATTGGAAAAATTTGTAGGTGTTTCGAATTAAAATAAAAAACATACCATGGGATGGAATTGTTGAAAAATTGTATCGTTCATAAGCTCTCGGCATTTCAAAGATTATTTACTAAATGTACTTATAAGTACGGACCACCTGAACTCTTTCGAGTTGAATCTAAAAATTTATATTTGTTCATTTGCACACGGAAAAAAACATATTTCAGAGGAACTTTTCATAAAATCAAATTTTGATTTTATGTGTCTATCGAGAAAGTCATCTATAAACAGAATGAAAATGCATTTGGTTATTTGTAATCATTGAACCATTGTTAAATGAAAAAGTTTATGGAAAAAAAACAATTTCCTTAGAAAAATAAATTTTTCAATAAATCGTCCTTCTGAGAGGTTTGCCAAAACCAAACCGGATCTTGTTGAAATCTTGCCAAATGCTAAGCTATTTCATTTTGGTTTCGTTTTCATAATTATACCTTTAAATATTGAAGTTGAGCAAAAAATAACAAATTTGATATACTTACATACTAGAGTTTCGAGTTACTGAATATTGAGCAAATTTTGTAAAATTTTGATGGATGCTAGATGTTTTCAAAGCGAAATTTTTTCCACGAATAGTAGAAGAAACTTTTGAAAACAAATTATGATAATTATGTGAATGTGGTTCGGAGGTTTTTTAAAGTTTGATATGATCTGTTTTCCTGAGGCTTTCCAAACTCCTCAAAATTAAAGGTAGAATGTGCTCGAAGGCTCACAACGCTCAAACAACCGGGAAGACCCCTGCAAAAGCCAATAGTTTCAAATAACGAAAAACGGTAAAATCGGTAAAAATTGCCGAATCTGTGATGGACAGTACAGATGACACAAGATAACAAAATTTACATTTTCCGATGTGCAAAGACTTTAAGAGCTAATTCTAATTGATATGGGAGCTCTTGTTTTCCAGATAGCTCTTGAAAATAAGAAAAAAATCATAAAATTGATTTGTACACTTTTTTGGCAAACTGTAGAACATTTCAAAGATTTTGAAAACAAAGGTTTTAAGTCAATGAACAACTTTTCAGAAGACCGCGTATAATTTTGTCTTCTGAGAAAAAAGTTACAGTCGTTCTTTTTGTATTCAGCAAAAATACGGTAAATTAGACAAAATTCCAAAAAAGATTTAAACCAATTTGAATTTTTGATATTTTTAAGCATGAGTCAAATCGGGTCACAGTCTGTAACAAAGTAGTTGAATGAGTTAAAATTTTCAATATCAAATACTTAAAGACTTTCTTGATTGATGTTAGAAAGGGTGATTTGCCAATCGTTGCACAGCTAAGCACATGGTTTTGATTATTATACTGTATTTTAGTAATTTCAACCGAATTCACTCGATTGCACTCATACAGGATTGATCAGCAAGATCCAAAGTTTGAAGTGTTTGAAAAAAGTGAAATAAAAATTAAAAAAATCATTTAAAACAGCTGTCTGTGCACAGCCAAATTTTATGTCGTGTCTAATGTTGTCCGAATTTTTCCCATGGTTGCACATTTTAAAAACCTTCTTAAGGCTCAACCACCATGTGGACAAAAAGGCTGATAGTTGTTACGGAAGCTTATTATGAGAACTTTTAGTTGAAATGAAATCTATTTTGGAGACGGCCGCTTTTGAGGGGGTCTTCCATATAAACCTATGGAAAATCCCAGCAAAAAGAAAAAAGAAAAAAAACCTCTGCACAATGGGAAAATTCGGACCCAAAATTAAAAAAAGAACTTCAAAATAAATCTGATAAAAAAGTAGTCCCTCAAAGTCAAAGCAGTTCAAGTAATTTTGACACTTTTCAAACATTGCAAGTTGCCCGACTTTTTTAAACATTTAATAGATTTTTTTTCAATGCATTTAATAAAACTTCAAAAAACTTCAATTTTTATATTTGAAGTTAGATAAAATATATTTATGGAAATGTAGAGTGTCTTTGAATAAAGATTGAATTATTGAAAATCAACATTTTGAGTGGATTAAATATGAGAATTTTGAGTGGAAAACAGTTTATAAGAGCACAGAAATTACTAAAAATAATAGTTAAATGTAAATATCCACTTATTTCGCAAAAAAAACATGTCATATTAAAAGACAATCCGCGTTTTTATTTAAGTTGCATGTAATCGATGAACGTGTTCAATTTTGAATGGAGATTGGTATGCAAGAAAAAATTTCGGATATGAAACCATCCAGGAAACTCGAATGAGCTTGAAATTAAGTTTATCTTTGATCATATAATTGATTTAACCTATTTTTAAGCTTCATTTTTTTGCCAACATGAGAAGAAGCAAAGATTTTCCCAAAAAAATTATAACCATTTTAAAATAAAAAATCGGTAAAGTATTGAAAAGTATTGTCAAATTGCAAGCTTTGCTTGCTAGAGCTTTCAATAATTTCATGACATGTTTTTGCAAAGGTTATATAAATCAACAAATGGCTTTGCAAAGTAGTGAATTGCTATTTTTTACTTTCATCCTACGGTTAAACAGCTTTCAAATAAGCAATCGAAAACACTAAAATTTAATTTAATTGTTCATCACACGTTTCGTAAAAAGAAAACGATTCCAAAAATGTTTTGATACGAAAAATAATTGTTATCTGAGGCTTTACACTTTATTTGCCGTAGAAGGAATCTTAAGGTTTTGTTTAACAATTAACACAAAAATCACGCAAAAAAAACAAGAAAAAAACAAGAAAAATTAAAACTGTAGTTAGATGCATATTTATCAGCAGAAAATTTCGTTAAAAGCCTTATTTCATCAATAAACAGTCCAATAAACGTGATTCAGTATTATTATTGGGAAAAGTTGAAAAACAGCTGAAATATTGACAATTTAAGTCATTCTCTGCAACAATGGGTAAGGGGGCAGCGATTGGCTAATCACCTAGTTGTAATCTGATCTATTCCATGTTCCAAAAATTGTAGGTTTTAATTTTTTAAGCATATCTCTGAAACGAATAGCTATGCAAGATAGACTGAATTCGTGATTCAATAAAGGAATTCATAATCATTTTTCAGTCAATTTATTAGTTATCAAAGATCGATTTTTCTTGAAACAGATCAATTTTAAAATTTTTACACGTTATATCAAAAAATCTAGAGGTTAAAGATAAAATCTGACGACTGATTCGTATTCAGGACGCCACTATCTTCTAAAATAAGTAATTAAAATATAGCCATTTGTCAAGTTTTGTACAATATAGAGAACTTAAATTTTTTTAATTGAAATTGTAATCAATCCTTTATAGTGACGGTAGCCAATTTGTTGAATTACATTATATCAAATCAATCAGATTTCTCTGACTTGAATTTCGAATGAGTTTGATGAAAGTAGGTTTTTTTTCCAGTGAAGTTAAACTAGAACAACATTCATGGTAATTTCACAAATAGCTTTGCGGGCCACAAAAAGACAGTCGCGGGACATGGATAAAAGCGATACTTATCAGCATTCTAGTGAACGATCTTCAGTGAAATACACACGGATACACCTGGGATGTTTTACTGAAACCATAAGTTTTGGATGATTGTGTAGCTTTTTCAATATAACTTTTGGATATTTTATAAATTGTCCAACATCATTAGAATAATTTGACAAGTCTGTTATTGTATAAATATTAAAAATAAATATTCGGCCTATTCGGCAGAATAGGTACTTAACTCAAATATTCGGTGAGCCAAATATTCGGCTTAACGCTTTTTCGGCGGTATAAGGTGCCGAATATTCGGCCGGTCGAATATTTGATATATCTCTTGTTTTTATAGACCTTAGAATAATTAAAGACCTTCACACTTTAAACAAACTTTATAAGCTAGATGTTAAAACGGGAAAAATCAATCTTTTTCTTAATTTTGTGGGGAGAGTCGCATATCTGATCGATTTTATTTTAATTCACTTGCCTTGAATTTTAGTTGCAAGGCATTCAAATTGGCACTATTCACAACTTGGAAAAGGCACTCTGGACCTGATTTCCTCGTTCGATTTCCTAATTACTTACAGCCCCGAAAACCCAAATCAACGCCATCCAACAAGCTCTGACCATCTCTGACCGATCCCTCGAAATTCACTCTGCGAACGCTACACAATGTACCTTCGATAAAGCACAACGGACTAGTTTAATCACCCATAATTCATCAATAGCCGCGTCGATTCACGCCTAGTTAGCGCCATTTTCAGCTTGATTTAATCTATAAACCCCCCATGCATTGATGAGGGACTTGATTTGGAATTTCTCTCTATTTTAACTTTTGCATTCCCATTGTTGTACTCTCGTGCATGCTGCCTCGGTGCCGGATAAATGATAATAATGGACTAACTCCCTACTAACGCCAACCAATTGACTAAATTCGCGAACGCGTCCTAGGTTACTCGCTAATTCGCGGTTGGTCTCTGATTTTGTACGGGACCAGCATTCCGCCGGATCCGAATGACCCCCCGAATGTGCCGCGAATTTTCTCCACCCCAGCCGTGCCTCTGCCGCCGATTATTCCCTACAATGGCTATTCGAAAAACTATTATTCGATCGCGAAACCGAACCGGAAACAGCAGCAGCAATTGCAGTATTCAACTTTCACGCCCAGCAGCGGTGGTCAGTATGGGGGATTGACTACCGTTTATCAGCAACAGGCTACGCCCCCGCGGAAAAATAATAAAAACAAAAACAAGGGTGGGAAGAATTCCCCAAAAACTACGACGGCGAGGCCAGCGACGACGTTGAACTTTTTGAACTCCTACGGAAATGGGAAAAAGTATGAATACAATACCGGGAATAGGAAAAATCAAACACCTAAACCGAAACCAAGTTCATCGGGTTCAAATTTGGGTAAAAATATTTACGAAAAACAAGTCGCCATTAAGGCTCCCAAACAGGTCAAACCGGATCCAAATTACCAAGCCCCTTCAAGACCCTTTTCCCGGAAACCTTCGTCAAGTACTGTGCCCACGAACGCTCCCACGACTACAGTCGCCAACAACACCGGAACCAGTGGATCGTCCAGTTACACCTCATCGTCAACCGGAACCACCCCCTTAACAACGACCTCCCCCTTCCTGAACGAACGACTCTCCACGACCAACGCCCGAATCCCTAAGCTCTTCCAGCAGTACGAAAAAATCCAACAGTTCTATCCGGAACTCAAACCTTATTCCTCTATCCGGGACGATCTCGAACTCAGACCCATCAAACCGGTCATCGGAACCGGAAGCGGAACCAGTCAACTACAGCAGCAACAATCAATCACCGGAATCACAAACGGTTCGACCGGAAGTTCCGGTTCAACTGGGGCCAGTGGGAAGCCTTCGAGGGCTAATACCAAGATCTTCTTTCCGGATACGGACATCATCGATGCCATTGGGCCGAGGAAGATTTCTTCCTCGCTTCAGCCGATCCAATCGTTCTATGGGCGAACGCAGAATTCGCAGTTTGTGTCCAGCAGCAGTGCCACCGGGCCGAAAAGTGGCAAAGGTTAATGATTTTTTGCTGTTAACACAATTCTTTGTGGCCATTTTTTCAATGGAATTCTAGTGAAAAGATATTTTTTTCTTTCGGATTGATTACGTTTTGATAAATTTTGTAGCTTAATTGTTTTTTTTTTGTAGTACCGTTTTTATTAAGTCTTTTGCATGCAAAAATCAATCAATTATTTTAATTCTTTGGGAGTAACCTCAGTTCGTTACATTGAATCAACAGCGGAAGTTTTGGTGAGATGTGCTTCAAAGAAAAGGGCACAGAACTTCATGGCACATGCTTGGAAATGTTTGAGAATGAGATATTCTATAGAAATAAAACAACAAGCAAAACCTAAGATAAAAGTAGTGGGATATGCAGAAGAAGATAAATTTGTTGATGGAAAGTTTGTCGAATTATTAAAAAAAAAGAACAGTTTGAACGACTCTGTAATACAGGTTGTTCATATTGCAAAAAATAAGCAATAGAAGCATAATCCGATGATTGCTACTGTTGAAGTTGATTCGGAAACTTTTAGTGCTTTGATAAAACGCGGTAAAGTAACATTGGTTGGGAACGTTGCGTTGTTATAAGTGATGGAATTAAGGTCAAAAAGCTGAATTTTGATAAGTGCGGCGAAGGTCACGATACAAAAGTATTCAGTGCACAATTTGTAAAGTGTATAAATTGTTAATAGCACAATGAAGTTAGATTTGCAGAAGCAAGTTGATATTTGCCACCCTGCATGGAGTTATGATTGCGAAACATATAATAGAAAAGCCTCTAAGGGGAAAATGTACATCGATTACGGTAAATAGCAATCAAAATCAGATATTTTATATTTAAATGTTTGCGGCTTGTTAAGTAGCTTCGAGAAAATTTGCGTAGTGGCCCAAGAATTAAAGCCTAAAATATTAGTATGGGAGAGTGGGGAATCATGGGCCACTTTTTTTCGTTGTTCCATAACTTCTTTATTATAAAAGATAAAATGAAAATAAAAAATGGCATGATTTTCTACATTTTCAAGGTATCATAAGATATATTTTTTTTAAATTTTTAATAAGTTATTTTCCCCAAATTCTGACTGTTAGAAAAAAAGCAATATTTTTTTGATTTTGAAAAATGGTGGGGAATCGTGGGCCACCAAATCCAAATTGACCAAATAACATGCAAAGTTTTTGAGTTGACCCAAAAGTGTGATTTCTTAATTCATTTCGTTATTTTAAAGCAATTTCAGATGATGAAATAAAAAAGAGAGCTGTGTATGATCGCATAGAATCCAAAACCTGGCTCGCGAACGTTTTGGCAACATTTCTTATATAGGATGGACAAAATATTTTTTATAACTCTTCATTTGGCATAAGAAAACTTTACAGATAGGTAAAACGTATTTTAAGTTCGGAATGTGTATAAAAACATAAAAATATAGGTGATTCAAGATGTTTGGCCCACGATTCCCCACAAGCTATGATTTGCAAATTGGTTGCGTTTGTGTGACTTATTGATGTTTCATCAAAAATTCCTTTTCCACGTGAAAAATCATGACAAAACTAAGATCATAAGCGTATGAGCATATTTTTGTTATGCACTTTAGGATCCCCATCGATGAAATTAGCGGGTGTTTTTTTAATTATGTAAGTAAATTTTTCTAACATTTTATAGATTGATAAATAAAAGAAGCAAATGATGCGTATTTCAGTCAACAACATATAGGAATATATGCTCATGCAAAGCGACGACGATGACAGTTGGTTTAAGATTTTTATCTCAACACACATCTGAGATATTAAAAGTGGCCCACGTTTCCCCATGGCCCACGATACCCCACTCTCCCCTACTAGTTGAAACCCACTTAATGAAGGATTTGAATTCAAATACTTTGGACATAATTGGTTACACCATGATTCACTGCCTTTCGCATTCAAGACATACTGGGGGAGTATCAATGTACATACGAAAGATTTTTTTAAATCGATATTTTATTAAATGCAGGTATTGAAATGAACTGGATTCTGGTAGCCCAGCTCAATGATGGAAAATGCAAATCGTCGTTGGAGGAATTTATCATTCTCCGAGTGCAAGCAATGCTCGGTTTTAGATATTCTGGAAAATAGTTGGCTGAGTCAAACTGTTGTAAACGAAATTGATAATATCTTATGTGGTGATTATAACATTAATTTCAACAAAGAAGCAGAGTGCAGGGATCTGAAACGTGTCATGGAGGCATATGGTTTTCGACAAATTGTTATGGAAGACACTCGCATCTCGGTATCCAGCAGTTCTAGAATAGATTTGGTGTTCACAAATGTAGAGAGAGCTGACGCGAATATCGTTCCTGATTTTCGGGTGTCAGATCATGAGAAAATAAATATTGAAGTTGGATTTGGTACTCATGATGGTCTACGTAAGATCCATCAGATTGTGAATGATTGGAGTCAGTATAACAACTTTGTTTTTCGACAGCTTCTTGAAGCAGTTTTGCCAACATTAGAATGCGCTGACTTTAATGAGTTTGTAAGGTGTATCGATGTTTTATTGAAAGATAGTGTTAATACACTTGTTCGTAAAAAAAGGTACTGAACGTGGTACTAAATGGTACTTCAGAAGCCTGATTGAAATCAAAAGACGTAGGCCCAAACTTTACAAATAATTTTAAAGAACAAAATGTTCAAGTAGTTGGCATAAGTACAAAGTTGTGAGAAACGAATATTCGCGAAAAATAAAAGAAGCTAAAAGCCAATCTATCCAAGATGAGCTGAAGAGAAACAAATCTGATGGAAAACAATTGTGGAAACCGACAAAAAGGTTGATGAAGTCAAACAGATTCGGTCTCATTCAACGGAGTTGAAATCAAAGACGAAAAAGAAATAGCAGAGAAGTTCTATGACTTCTTTATTGATAGCGACATGGAAATTCATAAAAGCATCCCGGAAAGCTTCAATGGCTACGTGGATCATAGTATGTACAACTAACAGTGGAGAATTTCACACATTCGAAACAATAAGTAGTCAAGATTTTGACGAAATAGTAAACGATATGAAACCCACAGATGGTATCGAAAATGTCTCCCTAAAAATTTTGAAGGATTCGTTACTGGTACTAGATTAGCCAACCCGTTGAGAAATGTTATAAACACAGTCTACAGTTAGGAATAATACCTAAAACGTGGAAGTGTTCTACTGTAGTTCCCATTGAAAAACAGAAAAATGCACAAGAGGCGACGTTTTATCGTCCTAACTATAAACATGTTAGAAATTCAAGAAAAGGTTCTAGAATTAGCAGTAAAACAGCAATTCTTACGCTTTATTGAGTGTGAAGACATATTGATTACTGAACAGTCTGGATTCAGGAAGCAGCATTCAACTGAAACTGCAGTTAACTTGATACTTGAAAATTGGAAGATTAATACTGAAAACTGAAACTACATATTGGCTGTGTTTCTAGACTTCAAGAGAGCATTCGAAACTATTTATCGGTTATTGCTGTTAGAAGTTTTGGTGAAAATTGGCATCAATGATACGGTTCTAAGCTGGTTCAAAAATTATTTGGAGAATAAAATGCAACGAACAAAATATGGTTAATCTTACTCGCGATACGGAGAAAATAACCAAGGAGTTCCCCAAGGAAGTGTGTTGGGTCCCTTGTTATTTATAATGTACATCAATGACATGAAAATGTGCTTAAATCACGGCCGTCTCAAGCTATTTGCAGAAGATTCCGTCTCCTGTTGGAGTGGAAATGACTTAGAACTCTTATAAACAGCAAATGCTGATTTGAAAAATATTGCAGATTTTTTGAAATAAAGAAAATTATTTAAATGATACGATGTAATCGATACACACCAGGTACATTGATGCTCGACATTCTTCAATGGTTGTCAGTGAATTGCGTATTAGACTGAGTCGATTTGGGGTCATTTTTGAATTTCTCAAACCCTGGGGTCTAAAAAGCATCGTCTTGGTCCAAAACTCATCCATGATTTTTTGTAGAATTTTTAAGTAACGTTTAGATGAGTAAATTTTAACTTTGTATGGGAAAATTGAATATTTTGTACTGAAAAATCAATATCATTTTTGTTTCTTCTGTGGAACCGAGCCAGCTGACAGTTTGTGTGCCAATTTATAAATTTCCTCAAGTAAATTTTCCGCTGAACAGCTTTGTCGAAGACCGCAACTTCGTATCTTATTAGACAAAAAAGCTATTAGCTGTTTAAGAGAGGTATGTCTTCATATTGATAAACAATAAATTCAATTGGCATCCCTGCAGGGTGCTTGGCGAGGTATTGCATGACTACTTTTCCTGCAATACTTCGCAAGGCTCCAGAAGTGATGTCAATTGAATGAATTGTTTATCAATGGGAAAAGACATACCTCTCTTAAACAGCTAATAACTTTTTTGCCCAATAAGATAAGAAGTTATGGTCTTCGAAAAAGCTGTTCAGCGGAAAATTTCCTTTAAGAATTTAATAAATTGGCACACAAACTGTCAGCTGGCTCGGTTCCACAGAAGAAACAAAAATGATGTTGATTTTTCAGTACAAAATATTCAATTTTTCCATACAAACCTAAAAGTTCGAATTTACTCATGTAAACGTTACTTAAAAATTCTACACAAAATCATGGATGAGTTTTTTACCAAAATGTCTGCAGTACGGCAACGATAAACATAGCTACAATACGAGAAGAGCCCATGATTTCAGATTACCGAATACGAGAAAGGAAATGACAAAACGATCAGTTTTCTACCACGGTCTAAAATTGTTTTACAACCTGCCGCAAAGTATCAAAGACAGTTCAAACACTTATAGGAAACTGGCAATACAAGACGTTAAACAGACAATTTGAAATAATGACTAATCCTAAAAAGTATCATATGCTAGTGATTAAGATCTGGCGAAATACCAGGTGTAAAATTGTACGGTGATGGACATACGCGACAAACAAGTCGAACAGAATTAGATAAAATAATGCAAACAAAATTATCTATAGGATAAACTGTCCCTCCCACTTCTAAAGAAGCGCATGGGGTGGAGGAAGGACCCAATTGGGCCTTTGGGACCATCACAAAAAAAAATAATATTTATAAATTTTAGTCACATTTTCGTTACTATTTCAATGTAAATATACACAGAAAAAAATTTTGACTATTACGTGTCACTGAAAACTGCAACCCTTTAAAATAAATCACCTATAATTAACAAAACCTGTAATTTTAAATTGTTTTCCTTGAAAGTTAACGAAGATTAATTTATTATTACAGCAAATGTCCTGTAAAAAAGGTGTACACTAAAAATTAAATGTCACGTAATCATGTTTCGACCTGTAAAATTACGGTAAATGTCCTGCTCCTTTTTGTTACAGGACATTTGCGTAATTTTACAGGAAATAATTTTTGAATTTTTGAATTTTGAAAACCGACCATATACATTTTGTGGCTTGATTCATAAAACTGACCTGAGCGAAATTTCAGCTAAATTGGACTTGATTTCGGAATGCCCGGAAGCGCTCAAAGCTTAGAATTTTTGGCTCTTAAAAATCACTAACGAGAGGACCCAAGAATATTAGAAAAATCAAAATGTTAATTTTGATGCCAAATGACCTTAAATGCATAACACGTAGAGATCTGATGTGATCTCGAAAAAATATGGACAAAATCGACTTTCTGGAAAAAAACGACCGGTTTTCTGAAAAACGGCTAAATCAATGTTGGAGGATTATAGTAACTAGCAATAGTTAACAGCTCTATGAAATAGTGGATTTTCGATAACCTCTCATGAAACGTCAAATAAAAGAGAACCACTAGAAACAGTGAACAGAAACCTCAAATGAAAGGGCTTGTTGCGAGGATTACTAAAATCAATGTTGAAGGGTTCTAGTAACAGGTGGAAGTTGTCAGCAGTAGTACATGCGGAACGGAAAATTTTCAAAAATCTCGGGCGAAACTTCAATTGGAAGGGCCTGTTGCGAGGCGCATGTAATCATCCCAAGTAATCATAAGCACTAAAAACTAGCACCAATTCTGCCCTAACGTCAGCTATAGAGCTTGATTCCGAGCATCACATTAGCTCTGTGAGCCAGTTTTGGCGAAATTAACTGCTGATATAACCCTATAAAAGCACTGTATTATTATTGGTTTATGCTATAGCGTTGGCGGGCAAAATGCTGCTAAAAAGCATTAAAGTAAGCTTGTGTGATGCCAATTTAATGCTTAGAAAAATTGGATTTGTTATTCTGTTTAGAGTTCTGTTGCTTTTCAAAAGCATTGTGAAAAGCTGATAAAATGTTAGTTGCATTTTGAATTCTAATATAATGCATAAGGTTGCCAGATTGCCCAGTTTTAGCCGAGTTTGCCCGGATATTTAATACAAACTTTGAGAACAGTCCGGCCTGGCCCTGTTGCCCGGATTTCATTGAAAAATGCCTGGATTTGGCCCGGCTCACTTTATTCACTTTATTTGATATTAAACAAAAAAAAACAACGAACACCTCCGAAACGAATTTTTTTTAGCAAGTTTTAAAAAAATAATTATGAAAGGTTTTTGGAAGCCTAAAATACGGTTCAAAATCTTTCGATGAGTTTTAATGAAAAAAAAATTTTTTTCAATGTTTTTCTTGATTTTTGTTGTGAAATTTCGGAGTTTTGACAAAATTTGTCCGGACATTGCCCGGATTTTGCCAGATTTATATATAAAAATTGCTCAGTTTGTCCGGCCCGGATACGTGCTGAAAAAAATTTTGGCAACCTTAATGATGCAGCATAGCACTCGAAGGGCTGTTATAATGCAAAATTGCACTTCATGTGCTGATATAGTGTAATTTAGCACTTGAATGCTGGTATAAAGCTATAAAAATACAAAGCTTTAGTGCTTATGGTTACTTGAAATAAGCACTAAAGCTTTGCATTTAAACAGCATTATGCCAGCATTTAAGTGCTATTATATATAGCATGCTTTTATGCTTTTCAGCACTATGTAAGGACTACAGTGGCATTATGCCAAAACACATTAGCATTGATCGATACTGAATTAATGCAATTTTGGGCACCGGTTGCTAAAAATCGATTTTAATAGGACTTTTTTTTATAGATTCTATGCGAACTTGTTAGGTTCATAAGCAGAGTCATTGTCCGTAATATGCATAAGTGAAATATCAACAAGAAGCAAATTTAGTATCATGGCAGTAAAATTAAGCCAAAGGAAAATCCAAAAAAATATTTCCGCATGATCGTGCTTCATTTGAACGCGTTTGGCATTTTCCTAGCATTTTAGCCGCCGCCAACACTGTAGCACCAACCAACGCTAATACAGTGCTTTCATAGGGTTATATCAGTTTCTGCACTAAAGAAATAGTTAATTTCGCCAAACCTGACTGACAAGCTTTATAGCTAATGCAATCAAGACACAGTTTAGAAGTTGTCTTTCGATATTTGGATTCATTCAAGTCGACATTATAGAAGCTTTAAAATAATTTATTTCAATGTTTTCATAAAAATACATACAAGGAACTAATCAGGATTTCCACCCTAAAAATAACGTTTTAATGATTTTACTCAGCTATTGAGAATAGATTTGAACCGATTTTTTGTGTCAATTATGATAGTCTTGGCTATTTAAAAAAAACTTCAAAAAGACATTTCCTTTT
>NC_073693.1:326124438-326150386 GCF_029784155.1 Uranotaenia lowii
AAATAAAAAAGAGAGCTGTGTATGATCGCATAGATTCCAAAACCTGGCTCGCGAACGTTTTGGCAAAATTTCTTATAAAGGATGGACAAAATATTTTTCATAACTCTTCATTTGGCATAAGAAAAATGTACAGATAGGAAAAACGTATTTTAAGTTCTGAATGTGTAGAAAAACATAAAAATATAGGTGATTCAAGAAGTGTGGCCCACGATTCCCCACAAGCTATGATTTGCAAATTGATTGCGTTTGTGTGACTTATTGATGTTTCATCAAAAATTCCTTTTCCACGTGAAAGATAATGACAAAACTAAGATCATAAGCCTATGAGCATATTTTTGTTATGCACTTTAGTTTTCCCATCGATGAAATTAGCGGGTGTTTTTTTAATCATGTAAGTAAATTTTTCTATCTTTTTTTAGCTTGATAAATAAAAGAAGCATATGATGCGTATTTCAGTCAACAACATATAGGAATACATGCTCACACATAGCGACGACGATGATAGTTGGTTTGAGATTTTTATCTCAACACACATCTGAGATATTAAAAGTGGCCCACGTTTCCCCATGTCCCACGATACCCCACTCTCCCCTACTAAATCATGCTAAAAATATTTATAAAAAAAGTTCGAAACCAAATTTTGAATCGTATGCAGTAGAGGATTCAGACATGTTTTTTATTTAACTTTTTATAGCTATTACAAAAAATTACATTGTTCCTTTTTAAAACTCTTTCAAAGTTTTAAATTTTAATGTATTTTGAACTCAAACTATGAGTCCTGAATTTCAGTTTTTTTTTAAATAGTATAGGTAGTTCAAATTTATTGTCAATAAATTTAAACTGCAAAATTTAAAATTTCTATTTTACTACGCTTTGAAAATCAAAAATAAATGTTTCTTATTTTTATTAATTATCGATACTTTTGATTTTATTATAATAAATTTAGATATAATAATTTTGAATTCCTTTTGCACATTTTTTTACTTTCATTTCGAAACTGAATTTCCTTAGTTTAAAATAAATTTAAAAAAACAATAGGTGAATCTGAAGTGAATAAACGTTTCAAATTTAGTCTATATCTCAAACTATGATATGCTGTTAAATAATCCTTTAAACTGATTAATAAAGACTCTGTGAATTGTTGCCTATATTTTTTTTAAACTTTTGAAGTTTTAATTCAAGATGCAAAAACAATGTTTAGTGAATGGTTTCTAATTATTTATTCATTGAAACAAGTTGCAAAAAGTTAATTTCTGCACCTTGCAAATAACCACATGTCAATGACTTTGCCAAATGACTGAAAATTTGTGATGAAGTAGATCGTGAACTGTACTTTTGCAGGCAAAAAAAAACAGTTTGTATTGAAAATTACCGCTTTTCGATAATGTTTTCAGTGTCTAAAAGTTAACTTTTTAGCACTGAATTGCATAAAATACAATTATAATAACGATTCAATAATTGAATAATATTTTTTTGCAAACATTGACTTTGTTGGAACGGAACAAGGGATATTGTCCATACAATCTCATATTCACAGATTTAGAAACTGACAAAGTTATGTATAACGGTTTATTTTCAAGATCTTGACGGTTATCGGTGTTTTAAACATTAAAGATAGATAATCAAACAATGCTTAAAAACAAGTTTATAATTGCTCCGTGTTTTGAAAAACATGGGCAGTTATAAACAATCCTCTGTGAATTGGTATCATAAATGTTTAGAAAAAAAACATTATATTACACTGCATTTATAACTGACTGTAAAACGTCTGAACATTTTTACTGAATTTAAGAGACAAGTAACTCGATTTAACGCCCTCAGAACAATTTTAGATTCAAAAGAGGTGGAATTTGTGAGATGCAGTAACACAATTGACTGCAACACATTAAAAAATGATAGAATGTCATATGACGAATGATTGACTAAAAAGTCCTGTTTAACACACCATTTATACATTTTTTGTAAACATGATTTAAAACCCCATAACGATTTTATGTAGGATGTTTTTCTATCATTTATATAAATGTGAAGAAAATTATTTGAGTGTTTTGAAACAACCAAATCAATGAAATATGTTGAAAATTTTTCTATATGCCGATGAAAATGGACAATCAAAGTCTGGAAAACCTTGAATTTTTGTCCGGGAAAACCGGGAAAAAACCGGGAATTTCAAAATGAAAAGGTTGTGGCCACCCTGCTGATATAGAATAATATCTTACTTTCAAACGATTAAAGTTAGCCTGTCTTAAAAATTCACGATTTCTATATTATCACAAATCTTTAGTTCAAATGGCTAGGGCACTACTAAAGTTATTCATTGTTTTGTATTGAAAAAAAACCATTTTTTTCTAATACATGTCTTTGGATTCGCACAAAAAAATATAACTGCATTTAGAAAATAACTAAATATATTCCTGCAATCTTCTGATTTTAGGTTTTGTAAGACCAATCTCGATTCAAGTGACAGTGGCTGAAAAGTGCTAAATTATAGTTACAAGACCAATTGACTTCAATTTTCTTTTACAATACTATTGAAATTGTGGAGCAAAACAACGAATTGATGCCAATTTAAAATTTAAAAAATCATGAAAACCTGTCAATTTGAAACGGAAAGACTACGTGTTTAAAGACGCCAAAGAATTTGTTATGATTTCTAACCGGTTTGCAAATTTTGGTTGGGATACAATTGTTAGAAATTTGAGGCCCTTTACAATATTTTTTTTATTTATTTACTATGATTTAATATTTAAAACAAAAAACGAGTATATTAAATGGGAAAATCATCATTTATAACCGGGAAAAACCGGGGAAAACCGGGAAAAACTTGTGAATTTCAAAATAAAAAATCGCTAGCAACACTGGTATAAATCTCATTAAAGTGAATTATTTAGTTTTTATGGAAATGGATGGAAAATGTTCTTCTGCAAATTCCTAATTTCGATACTTAATCTACACACTTTTGATTGACTAAAAAGTTTACCTTTTTCGAAAAAAAATTTAAATTTTTTTCAACTTAGACTTTTAAACAGTGTTTCTCGAAATTTGCTATATGGGCAGATAATCCTTTGTTTGTCATATGTAGAAAAACAGAAATCTTAGTCCTACGTCCGTAGTGCAGCTAGCAGAATTTCATTTTGATCCTCCAAGATTATCTATTCAGACAATAATAATGACCAATCAGAATTGCGCAGTTTTGTCAATTTTGTCAGTTTTGTCACTTCTGTCAATTTTTTCAATCTTAACATTTTTTTTCTATTTTGTCAATTTTTTTCATTTTTTTCAATTTGGCCAATTTTGTCAATTTTGTCAATTTTGTCGATTTTGTCAATTTTGTCAATATTGTCAATTTCGTTAATTTAATCAATTTTGTCAATTTGAAAATTTTGTCATTTTTATCAATTTTGTAGAATTTGTTGTAATTTGAGAATTTTGTAGAATTTCGTCGAATTTGTCAATTTTTCAGTTTTGTCAATTTTGTCAATTTTTTCAATCTTGTCATTTTTGTCAATTTTGTCAATTCTGTCAATTTTGTCAATCTTGTCAATTTTTTTAATTTTTTAAATTTTGTCAATTTTGTCAATTTTGTCAATTTTGTCAATTTTGTTGATTTTGTCTTTGTTGTCAATATTGTCAATTTTGTCAATTTGACATTTTTTCAATTTTGTCAGTTTCGTCTACCTTGAAAATTTTGTCGATTTCATCATTTTTGTCTATTTTATCAATTTTGTCAATTTTGTCTACCTTGTAAATTTGGTTAATTTTGACAATTTTTTCAAATTTATCAATTTTGTCAATTTTGTTCACTCTGTTGATTTTGTCAATTTTGTCCATTCTGTCATTTTTGTCAATTTTGATAAATTTATCAATTTTGTCAGTTTTGTCTTTGTGGTCAATTTGGTCAATTTTGTCAAATTTCTCAATTTTGTCAATCTTGTTAATTTTATCAAATTTCTCAATTTTGTCAATCTTGTTAATTTTGTCAATTTTCTATTTGGTCAACCTGGCCAAAATTATGAATTCGGACAGTTTATTCTGTTTCTTCAACTTTGTTAATGATAAATATTATTATTATTTTTAGCTCATTAGCTTTTAATGCATGTTTCAAAAAAAAATCCAAATGGTTTAAACTTCACTGTTGGATATTGCTAGAAAACCAAATGGAGATGTTTTTTGGAGTGATCATTTTAATAATATTTACTATAATTTTTTTTTCAAACTTTTTCTTAAATTTTTTTATTCTTTTATAGTTTGAAGAGTTAAAAAAATCCATTTTTAAAGATAAAAATAAATTTTTATTTAACTGCCCAGTTTCGAAAAAAAAAGTGGAGACAAAGTTTACATAAATGCACACTAATATACACAAATACACAAAAAAAAAAATCAACATCAAAATAAACATCACCAACTAAACTTATTTTATTGTTGAATGAAAGAGCTATTTGCATGTTAAAAAATGTACCTACAGAATATTTTTATGTTGAAACACTGTCACAATGTGCAAAAAAAAGTATAAACCGTGAAGGAATTCAGTATCTTCTCTCCTACACGAAAAAAAATCTATATAAATATACGTTCCTATAGTGAAAATGTTCGGAAAATGGATTGGACATAGTTTCGGTCACCGTAAAAGCTTACGAACGGAGTTATAGTGCCTTTTTTACCCCTAATTCCCCTATATTTTGTAAACAATCCTGAAAAACACTAATCTGGAGTAGAAAAATTTTGAACAAAAACAGACTTATCTTGTGTAATTTTTTTTTCGAAGAATCAAATGAAGGCTGGTTGAGCTACCACATGCTTCGAAAACTGGAATTATGGCTAATTTTACCCTTAATTCCTCTGTATGTTTCAAAAAATTATGAAAAAAGTAAGTTCGGACTTGAAAATTCTGAACCAAATGAGATCATTTTGTGTGAATGTTTTTCAAACAAACGAATAAAGGCTTTTTAAGATACCACTCGTATCGGAGAACGGAGTTAAAACTGTTTTATCATCGATTCCCCTTCATTTTTAATATAGTTCAGAAAAAGCATGTTCGAACTTAATTTTTTTGAACCAAATGAGACTTGGCTTTTTTTCCCCTCAATCCCCCTATATTTTAAAATAAATCCAGAAAAAACATGTTCGTTCTCAATAATTTTGAACCAAATGAGACTTACTTTGTGTGATTTTTTTTCGGAGAATCGAACTGGAAAAATATAGGGGAATCGAGGGAAAAATTAGCCAGAACTCCATTTTTTAAAGCGTGTGGGGGCTCAAACAGCCTTCATTCGATTCCTCGGAAAAAATCACACAAGAAAAGTCTTTTTTTGTTCAAAATGTTCAAGTCCCTTTAAGAGTTTTTCATGATTGCTTACAAAATATAGGGAAATTAGGGGTTAAAAAAGGCACTATTTTCCGTTCGATTCGTAGGAGGGAAGATATTGAATTTCTTTGCAGGTTATACATTTTTTCCCATTGAGCACTGCCACAAAGAGCAAAAAATTGTATAAGCCGCGAAGAAATTCAATAACACAATTACACAAATAAAATCTGAAAATTATACTTTTCTTAAATAAGAATTTGCCAAAAACCGGTTGAGCATAGATTCAGAAGGCGCAAGATCTTACCTAAGAAGATATGATACCTTTTTGACACCCAATATTTATCGAATAATACGAAAAAAAAGTATGTTCAACAAGTATGACTAGAAATTTTTGAACCAAATTAGTCATATCTTTTGTTAATTTTAAAATCGAATTAACGTTGATTGAGCCACCACACGCTTCGGATAGTAAGGTAATGGCTGTTCTACCCTCAATTCCCCTATATTTTCCAAACGATTCAGAAAAAAACAGGTTTGGACTTGAAAATTTCGAACCAAATGAGAACTTCCATGGGTGATTTTTTTTCCCGTGAAGTCAAATGAAGGCTGCTTGAGCCACCGAAAATGGATTCATGGCCGTTTTATTTTCAATTCCCCAAGATTTTGGACTTGAAAGTTTTGAACTGGCTCAAACAGCCTTTATTAGAATTCTCAAATGACACAAGAGGTTTCGTTTGGTTGAAAAGTTTCAAAGCCAAAAATGCTTGTTCTGACCTATTTAAAAAAAAGTGAAATTGAGGGTTAATACAGCCAAATCTCATATGTGAATATTAATTATGAAAACGGCACAAAAGTTCTCAAAACGGGACTTATTTTGCCCAATTCCATTCATATGTACTCATTAATGAACTTGAAAGTTGCAAAAGTAATTTCTATGTACGTTGTAAGGAACTTGAGTCACATAAACGGCACAAATGTGCTCAAAACGGGGTTTACTAAGTCACAAAAAGTGCATTGAAGTGCTTTCAAAATCACATTACAACTTCAAGTATTAATTTCAGTTAAGTAAAGTGGTACGAGCTAGAAAAGATTCTTTCTAACGTGTGCATCTTACTCAGTTTTAATACGACTTGCTAGTAAATTTTTATTGGAATTCTTAAATACATTGGTATTACAAATCCACGAGTGAATTCTAAACCTTGATAGCATATTCCTTCAAAACATCTTCTCCAATAAATAAATGCTACTTAATCAACCACTCAGCACGAATTGGCCCCGAAAAACTGTTTCGCCAAACACCCTATCGAATATTAAAATTTTTGGTCCAGCGTAGAATCGATTTCCTTTTCGAGGTGCGGGAAAAAAGTTCTGAATATTAATGAAGATTTTTCACTTTAGCGAACCTTTTTTTTTTACTCTCATTTCCCACCACCCGCGATTTACATTTTTTTTTCCTTTCTATCTCTATCGTTGCAGGTAAACAAACTAAACTGGCCATGAATGCGGAATGAATTTCCGATATTAGGTTCGCCCGGGCCGGGGATCAACCATTTTGAGGGGGTGGCCTTCCTTCGCGGTCGAAGATTTTCTTGACACGGGAACGCCAAATTGCCAGCTGACCGAAGAAGACCGGATCTCGGTGGGTAGATTAATTTGGATTTGATTTATCCTCCGGTAATGAGCTTAGCAGCCGCGTTGATCGAGGTTCTAAGGTTTTTCGGAAGGTTGGAGCATCCCGAGGAAGTGAAATTGAGCTGTCGGTATTTGACCGGTTTGGAAAGATTAAACGGAAGCTGTGTGAACTTTTCGCCCTGGACTCACTGAACACAAGCTAGTTAGTTAATGGTACTTTATAATAATGAGGACGTATTAGCCGGAATTCCCCGACATTGTCTGTCTAAAAGAGCCAATTAATCCCGATGCTTTCAACTGGCAACCGGAAGTAGATCTCGGTTCTAGTTTTGGTAGGTTCATTCCTGAAGAGCACTCGGACAAGATAGTTTTTGGATGAAAATCTCCGGAAAAGGAATGCTCGTTTCTAGTTCTCGTTCGGGATTGTTTAGAATCCCGGAGGCGATGGCTTGTCAAAAGGGAGCTACATCCTTAGTCATGTTGTTGGACCGGAAACAGCTCTCCGGGAGGACAGTGGCCAATGTCGAAGTCATCTTGGCTGTCTGGTGGGAAATAGACTGTACCTGGTTCTGACGGATGCAAGGATTTGGACGGATGCTCAGGCGGATGAACACGAGTTGTGCCGTGGTATAAACTAGAATGTGTTACGTAATTGAACGTTCGGACTCCGGATTGCCAAACGTTGCTGGGAATTAACTTAGCTAAGGCTAGAAGGGGAAAGAGTTACTTTGTGAGGAAGAATCTAAACAGCAAGTAGTCTCGGTGGATCGTTTTCTTTGGCCTTTTGTACAAAGTCTGTAGTTCAATCTGTGTTTTCAATTCATGTACGGGAGCAATTCAAAGGATATTCTCAGTTGGTTTTGAGAATGGGCAAATTTATTCCTACTACAAAGTTGTTGGAATTTAAGAAATTTTACGAGTACACCGATAAAAAGTTGATTTTAAAGTATTATATGTTTCACAACTTTATATTTACGATTCACTTGGCGAATAGCTATTGAAAACCCTTTCCGATGTATTTTTGTTCAAAGTTTACTCTTGGGTTTTATAAGTAGCCGGTGGCCACTTATAAAACCCAAGAAGGCAAAAAATTGACAAAAAAATACAATAATGACACAAAAATGACAGAAAAATGACCTTAAAATGAAAGGAAAATGATAGTGAAATTATACAAAAATGACACAAAAATGACACAAGAATGACACAAAAATGAATAAAAATGACACAAAAATGGCACGAAAGTAACATAAAAGTGACACAAAAGTGACACAAAAGTGACACAAAAGTGACACCAAAATGACACCAAAATGACACAAAAAGACACAAGAATGCCATCAAAGTGACACAAAAATGACACAAAAATGACACAAGAATGACACAAAAATTAACAAAAATGACACAAAAATGGCACGAAAGTAACATAAAAGTGACACAAAAGTGACACAAAAGTGACACAAAAGTGACACAAAAGTGACACAAAAGTTACACAAAAGTTACACAAAAGTTACACAAAAGTGACACAAAAGTGACACCAAAATGACACCAAAATGACACAAAAATGACACCAAAATGACACGAATATGACACAAAAATAACACAAAAATGACACAAAAATGACACAAATATGACACAAAAATGACACAAAAATGACTCAAAAATGACAAAAATGACAAAAATGACAAAAATGACCAAAATGACCAAAATGACAAAAATGACAAAAATGACAAAAATGACAAAAATAACAAAAATGACAAAAATGACAAAAATGACAAAAATGACAAAAATGACAAAAATGACAAAAATGACAAAAATGACAAAAATGACAAAAATGACAAAAATGACAAAAATGACAAAAATGACAAAAATGACAAAAATGACAAAAATGAAAAAAATGACAAAAATGACAAAAATGACAAAAATGACAAAAATGACAAAAATGACAAAAATGACAAAAATGACAAAAATGACAAAAATGACAAAAATGACAAAAATGACAAAAATGACAAAAATGACAAAAATGACAAAAATGACAAAAATGACAAAAATGACAAAAATGACAAAAATGGCAAAAATGACAAAAATGACAAAAATGGCAAAAATGACAAAAATGACAAAAATGACAAAAATGACAAAAATGACAAAAATGACAAAAATGACAAAAATGACAAAAATGACAAAAATGACAAAAATGACAAAAATGACAAAAATGACAAAAATGACAAAAATGACAAAAATGACAAAAATGACAAAAATGACAAAAATGACAAAAATGACAAAAATGACAAAAATGACAAAAATGACAAAAATGACAAAAATGACGAAAATGACGAAAATGACAAAAATGACAAAAATGACAAAAATGACAAAAATGACAAAAATGACAAAAATGACAAAAATAACAAAAAAAAAAACAAAAAAGACAAAAATGACGAAAATGATAAAAATGCCATAAATGGCAAAAATGACAAAAATGACATAAATGACAAAAATGATAAAAATGACATACATAAATGACAAAAATGATAAAAATTGCCACAAAAATGACACAAAAATCACAGTAAAATTTCACAAAAATGACACAAATTTGATTCAAAAATGACTCTAAAATGGCACAAATAAGATACAAATTTGATACAAAAATTAAATAAAATACAACAAAACTGTCACAGAAATGACAAAAATGACCAAAAAAAACAAAAAAAAATACAAAATTCAGAAAACTGAGGACACTGACAAATCTAACAAATTTGACAAATTTTACAGAACTTACTAAAATGAAAAAAATTACAAAAATTCGAAAATCACAAAAATTATACAATACAAAACATTATTAATTATGTCATATGAATAAACTCCTTGAAAAAGGCATAACAAATGCCGAAACGTCGGATGAAGAAATAAAAATCATTTAAAGATATTTCTTGACTGAAATCGCTGAAAATCAATATATTAATAATTCAGAATTAACACAAAAAATTACACAAAAATAAGAAAAAAACATGATACAAAAATGACAATAATATTTGACAATAATGACAAAAAATTTACACAAAAATAAACAAAATTGACCAAAAAATGAGACAAAAATGACACAAAAATTACACAAAATTGACGGAATCGACAAAAATGACAATAAAACCAAACTAACCAAAATGGAAAAATTGACAATAATGACAAAAATGACAAAAATGACAAAAATGACAAAAATGACAAAAATGACAAAAATGACAAAAATGACAAAAATGACAAAAATGACAAAAATGACAAAAATGACAAAAATGACAAAAATGACAAAAATGACAAAAATGACAAAAATGACAAAAAAGACAAAAATGACAAAAATGACAAAAATGACAAAAATGACAAAAATGACAAAAATTACAAAAATTACAAAAATTTCAAAAAATAACAAAAATTACAAAAATTACAAAAATTACAAAAATGACAAGAATGACAAAAATTACAAAAATTACAAAAATTACAAAAATTACAAAAATTACAACATGACAGAAATATACCGAATTGACAAAAATGACATGAAAATAGCCCAAAAATGACCAAAAAATGACATAAAAAAACACAAAAATGACACAGACACGACACAAAAATGACACTAAATTGAGACAAAAAGGATACAAGACTGGCACAACAGTGACAAAAAATTTCACAGAAATGACAAAAAAATGACACGAAAATGAAACAATAATGACAAAAAAATGGCACAAAAATGACACAAAAATAGCACAAAAATGACACAAATATGACAAAATTTACAAAAATGATTGAAAATACAAATATTACAAAAATTACAAAAAAAAGATGGCAAACATGACAAAAATGACAAAAAAGACAAAAAAGACAAAAAAGACAAAAAAGACAAAAAAGACAAAAAAGACAAAAAAGACAAAAAAGACAAAAAAGACAAAAAAGACAAAAAAGACAAAAAAGACAAAAAAGACAAAAAAGACAAAAAAGACAAAAAAGACAAAAAAGACAAAAAAGACAAAAAAGACAAAAAAGACAAAAAAGACAAAAA
Source organism: Uranotaenia lowii (assembly GCF_029784155.1). NCBI lineage: Eukaryota > Metazoa > Arthropoda > Insecta > Diptera > Culicidae > Uranotaenia > Uranotaenia lowii. The sequence continues at coordinate 326,135,412 of NC_073693.1, forward strand.
AGACAAAAAAGACAAAAAAGACAAAAAAGACAAAAAAGACAAAAAAGACAAAAAAGACAAAAAAGACAAAAAAGACAAAAAAGACAAAAAAGACAAAAAAGACAAAAAAGACAAAAAAGACAAAAAAGACAAAAAAGACAAAAAAGACAAAAAAGACAAAAAAGACAAAAAAGACAAAAAAGACAAAAAAGACAAAAAAGACAAAAAAGACAAAAAAGACAAAAAAGACAAAAAAGACAAAAAAGACAAAAAAGACAAAAAAGACAAAAAAGACAAAAAAGACAAAAAAGACAAAAAAGACAAAAAAGACAAAAAAGACAAAAAAGACAAAAAAGACAAAAAAGACAAAAAAGACAAAAAAGACAAAAAAGACAAAAAAGACAAAAAAGACAAAAAAGACAAAAAAGACAAAAAAGACAAAAAAGACAAAAAAGACAAAAAAGACAAAAAAGACAAAAAAGACAAAAAAGACAAAAAAGACAAAAAAGACAAAAAAGACAAAAAAGACAAAAAAGACAAAAAAGACAAAAAAGACAAAAAAGACAAAAAAGACAAAAAAGACAAAAAAGACAAAAAAGACAAAAAAGACAAAAAAGACAAAAAAGACAAAAAAGACAAAAAAGACAAAAAAGACAAAAAAGACAAAAAAGACAAAAAAGACAAAAAAGACAAAAAAGACAAAAAAGACAAAAAAGACAAAAAAGACAAAAAAGACAAAAAAGACAAAAAAGACAAAAAAGACAAAAAAGACAAAAAAGACAAAAAAGACAAAAAAGACAAAAAAGACAAAAAAGACAAAAAAGACAAAAAAGACAAAAAAGACAAAAAAGACAAAAAAGACAAAAAAGACAAAAAAGACAAAAAAGACAAAAAAGACAAAAAAGACAAAAAAGACAAAAAAGACAAAAAAGACAAAAAAGACAAAAAAGACAAAAAAGACAAAAAAGACAAAAAAGACAAAAAAGACAAAAAAGACAAAAAAGACAAAAAAGACAAAAAAGACAAAAAAGACAAAAAAGACAAAAAAGACAAAAAAGACAAAAAAGACAAAAAAGACAAAAAAGACAAAAAAGACAAAAAAGACAAAAAAGACAAAAAAGACAAAAAAGACAAAAAAGACAAAAAAGACAAAAAAGACAAAAAAGACAAAAAAGACAAAAAAGACAAAAAAGACAAAAAAGACAAAAAAGACAAAAAAGACAAAAAAGACAAAAAAGACAAAAAAGACAAAAAAGACAAAAAAGACAAAAAAGACAAAAAAGACAAAAAAGACAAAAAAGACAAAAAAGACAAAAAAGACAAAAAAGACAAAAAAGACAAAAAAGACAAAAAAGACAAAAAAGACAAAAAAGACAAAAAAGACAAAAAAGACAAAAAAGACAAAAAAGACAAAAAAGACAAAAAAGACAAAAAAGACAAAAAAGACAAAAAAGACAAAAAAGACAAAAAAGACAAAAAAGACAAAAAAGACAAAAAAGACAAAAAAGACAAAAAAGACAAAAAAGACAAAAAAGACAAAAAAGACAAAAAAGACAAAAAAGACAAAAAAGACAAAAAAGACAAAAAAGACAAAAAAGACAAAAAAGACAAAAAAGACAAAAAAGACAAAAAAGACAAAAAAGACAAAAAAGACAAAAAAGACAAAAAAGACAAAAAAGACAAAAAAGACAAAAAAGACAAAAAAGACAAAAAAGACAAAAAAGACAAAAAAGACAAAAAAGACAAAAAAGACAAAAAAGACAAAAAAGACAAAAAAGACAAAAAAGACAAAAAAGACAAAAAAGACAAAAAAGACAAAAAAGACAAAAAAGACAAAAAAGACAAAAAAGACAAAAAAGACAAAAAAGACAAAAAAGACAAAAAAGACAAAAAAGACAAAAAAGACAAAAAAGACAAAAAAGACAAAAAAGACAAAAAAGACAAAAAAGACAAAAAAGACAAAAAAGACAAAAAAGACAAAAAAGACAAAAAAGACAAAAAAGACAAAAAAGACAAAAAAGACAAAAAAGACAAAAAAGACAAAAAAGACAAAAAAGACAAAAAAGACAAAAAAGACAAAAAAGACAAAAAAGACAAAAAAGACAAAAAAGACAAAAAAGACAAAAAAGACAAAAAAGACAAAAAAGACAAAAAAGACAAAAAAGACAAAAAAGACAAAAAAGACAAAAAAGACAAAAAAGACAAAAAAGACAAAAAAGACAAAAAAGACAAAAAAGACAAAAAAGACAAAAAAGACAAAAAAGACAAAAAAGACAAAAAAGACAAAAAAGACAAAAAAGACAAAAAAGACAAAAAAGACAAAAAAGACAAAAAAGACAAAAAAGACAAAAAAGACAAAAAAGACAAAAAAGACAAAAAAGACAAAAAAGACAAAAAAGACAAAAAAGACAAAAAAGACAAAAAAGACAAAAAAGACAAAAAAGATAAAAAAGTCAAAAAAGACAAAAAAGACAAAAAAGACAAAAAAGACAAAAAAGACAAAAAAGACAAAAAAGACAAAAAAGACAAAAAAGACAAAAAAGACAAAAAAGACAAAAAAGACAAAAAAGACAAAAAAGACAAAAAAGACAAAAAAGACAAAAAAGACAAAAAAGACAAAAAAGACAAAAAAGACAAAAAAGACAAAAAAGACAAAAAAGACAAAAATGACATGAATGACATAAATGGCAAAAAATGCAAAAAAAGACAACTTTGACAAATTTAACAAAAACGTCAAAATATGAAAAAAATGACAAAGTATGATAAAAATGACAATATTTTAAAAAATTACAAAATTGTCGAGTAAGGCTTGAATTACAAAAATAACAAAATTGATATCGATGGCTTAAATTACAAAATTGACGCCACTAAGTTGCTGGTATATTTTTTAAATTGTAGGGGAACTGGGGGTATAATGCCCAGTGTGGGCAAAACGCCCCACTGCGATATCTAGCTAGATATACACTTATTTTAAGAATTCGGTACGCTATTCCCTTCTAATTATCAGAAGAAATCTTTTGTACAAAAAATTAGCATCAAATATGCGATAAATCCTTGCAAAAATCCAAAAATACTTTTCAAGTCATATTCCTTGCAATTTGTGCTTCGACTTTCGTAAGGAATTACGGCATCTATCGACAAAAAAAAAAATACCTGACATCTGTTACAATGATGAACATTGGTCTTGAAAATCATCACAAAACGAAAAATTTCCCTATTCAATTATTTTTTCTGTTATTTTGAACGAGTTTTAATAAACATGTCTAGGTAGGGCAAAACGCGCCATGTCCGTTTATCTTTAAGCATGTCTCATATTTAGTTGAAATTTATATGCAGCTTCATCACAACAATTCTAAAGATATTTATAAGTTGTATTGGAAAACGTTACTTGAATATAAACGAATATATTTAAAAATCCTAAATTTAATATGGATTTAATTAACTATTCACAAGAATTTCAGTATATCTGGCAGCACTGCGCGTAGCAATACATTTTTCCATCTGTGAAGTAGAATAGAAGTTTTTTTACCTAGCAAACACTTTCGGAGGCACTTGGATCAATAAACACTTATTAAACGTTAAACGGCGCGATTGGGTACACACATATGCGCATTATGCCCCTACTGAATCTGAAATCCAGTTTTCAACCTACTCTTTAAACTTCATTAAATTTGTAGCCTTTTTTTACCTTCCAGTTATTCTAGCTATCAGATTTAGACAAAAAATAAACCAAACTTCCAAACACAATCGAAAATTAAAGTTAATCTTTTCAAATGTATTCTAAAACAAGGCTTTCTTCTTAACGTGGGCATTATGCCCCCTCTTCCCCTAATGTGTTTTTTATTTTTTTATTCATTTTTGAAATGGATTCGATATTAAGTCATTATTTTTATCATGTTTTGTATGCTACTAATTTGATCTTTTAGTTGGACTTCCAGTTTCACAATCTGTATATTCTGAATTTTTTTCATACTTCAAACACTTTTCACTTATTCACGGATTGATCCAATGAATAAAGCTTTTAATAAGTATTTTCCACTTCAATTAAAATGAATCACCACAGAGGCAAAAAAATCGGTGTAATTTTCTAGCTGACTTTCATTTGAACTGTATTTTTGTTTCATAGTTAAAAATATTTTAATCCACACCCCTTATCAGTGTAGCTCGATTTGTTTGACATGTCGAAATGTTACCGAGAATATTGATTGTGCCCGGAATTTGAATCATTTTATTTACAGTTCCAGTATTTATTCAATCATTTTGATTGCCTATAGTTGGCTTGGCATACATTCGTATTCGTAGTTCTTCCCATATTGTTGATACAATTGGAAGCCTTTGAAGATGGAAATCAAACGACTGATGACGACACTAGAGCAACTCGTTTTCCGGAAAATATTTATATTAATTTCTGCTCGGCTATGGATGAATGGAATTATGTTGGATTATTTTCTTGGAAGATTGTTTGATCGGTTGGTTGAGTAACTAGCTCGATTTTAATCAAACAATCCTGGTAAATCATCCTTGAAATTCAAAGAAACTTGACCCCAGAAGGTCAAATGTTCAACTGGTTGTAAAACTAATACCCTTTCTGAAGTCGGTCTAGTAAATGCAACCACATGATCCATATCAGGATGCAACTTGTCAGAACAATCCCGATCAGGGCTGGGCTCAGTCTGGTCTAAAGTGGAGGATTTTAATCAAAATTCATAGAATTATTCGGGTCAACAGAGATTGGCACCATTGCATGGAACAAAACCTAACAAGCACACATACACTTCATTGGCTTTGGTTTCTCTTTCTGTTCGGTCGATTGAATGATTTGTTTGTTGCCATTCAATCATGATGCTTGCGTTCGGATTGGAGCTTGTTTGTTTAATGAGAGCCAGTGCAGTCCTTTTCGGAATCAGTTCCCAGATTCCTAGATGTATGGACATTTGAGGCTGGGATGATTGCAATTTCTTGGAAAATTCTTAAATCGAAAGAAACAGGTCGAGGAATGTCAACTTTCTGATTAGAAAAATATTTTCTTTTTTTGTATCTTGTTTTAAATATATAACAGTTTGCATTTTGTCGTCTTAAGTTCGAATTGAAATTTTTCAGAAATTGTATTTGAAGCATTTCGTGAAGCACTCTACTTTTTAATCCCTTTTGGTCCTCACTTAAAGAGTTCAACATTATGCTGGAAGTCGTCCGTGAAGGATGAATTTTAATTTTCATGAATTTCTAATAATTGTGCCTGTCGGCTAACCGGGTAGATTTCCTGATAAAATTCTGTCAACTCCTTAGCCATTCAGCCGGTACTCTTTTTTCGAACGAGAACTTCACCGTTGCGGAAATAAATGCACATTTGCAATAGGGGCTATTCAGCAAGTCAATTTTCTCATCTTCACAATCATCGTCGTTAGCCTGCTCATCATCATCATCATCATCATCATCATCATCTTCCTCATTATGTTGCCTATCAAATTCAGCAGCATCCAGCAGTAGTGGATGAATTTTTGATGAGTTTTCCACTGGTGAAGGCTGAAAAATGGGGGTTAGTTTGAGTCATCCTTTCCGCTAGAAAATTCACTTCCTGAAAAACTCCTTAGACGTGAATGGGAAATATTCCCGAAAAAGAAAGATTTTATAATTCTTTTCAAAATAAATAAGGTCAATCCCAATTTTTTCAGTAAAATTTAGGATCTCAATTTTCGATGAGTTGTACATTTGGATTTCTAAAACCGGGAAACTTTATTCAAGGGAATAATAAAAAAAATCTACATTTTAAAATAAAAATTCTTAAAGTATTTTTAATACTCAACCAGAAACCTGACATGACATATCTTATTCAAAAACGAACAAATCCAAACAGTAAATTTGAACAATTTCATATTAAACTTTGAAAACCTTTTATTGCGTTTGAAAGTAATCGTATTAAAATTTAATGTGGTGTCAAAAAGTTCGACTCAAAATATCCTTTCATTTTATGTGAAATCAGAATTCAGAAGTTGAAAGCCAAAAGTTCTAAATTAGAGACTAGAAGGCTCAAATCAAAAGTCATGAATCAGAAAACAGACGTCTGAATTTAAAGTCTGAATTCAGAAACAGATGTCAGAAGTAAAAAATCGGACGTTACAATTTGGAAGTCAGAAGTCTCAAGCAAAAAGCCAAGCGTCAGAAGTCAGAAATTGAAAATCAACTGTCAGAAGTCAGACGACAGAAAGGCCAGAAGCGTTAAGTCCTAAATCGAAAGCCAGAAACCAGAAGCTATACGTCAGAAATCGGACGTCAGAAGTCAAAAATCGGACGCCAGAAATTAAAAGTCAGAAGTCAGATGTATGATTATATATTCGATGTCAGAAATAGAAATTAAGAAATCAGAGACAAGAAGTTTTAAGTCAGGTTTCCGATTTCAAACGTTCAGAATCAAAATCAGATGTCAGAAGGCAGAAATCAGATGTCAGAATTGAGAGGGCATTGGTCACAAAATCATAAATCGGACATCATAAATTCGATGTCAGAAGTTATAAGTCAGAAATCAGGAAAAAGACGTTAGAAATTAGAGATCAGAAGTCGAAGGTAAAAGATTCAGAAGTCAGAAGCGAGGAAAAAGTCGACAGAAGTAAGAAGTCTCAAATCACCAGTCAGATGACATAGGTCAGAATTGAGAAGTCAGGAACCTCAAGTCACAAATCAGACTTTGAATAGGAATCAGAACCAGATGTCCGAAGTCAGAAGTAAGGGATCAGAAGACAGAAATCAGACTAGAGAAATATGAGACCAGAAGTCTCAAGTCAGAATAGAAAAATCTGACGTCAAAAATCATACATCAGACGTGGGAGGTTTGAAGTCAGAAGTCAGAAATCAGGCGGTAGAATTCAAAGACCATAAGTTATAAAGCAGACGTCAGCAGCCAAAACTCGGAAGCCAGACAACAGAAGTTAAAAATCGGACGTCATGAATTCGAAGTCAGAAATCCCAAGTCAGAAGTAAGGAGTCAGAAACCAGAACGTCGGAAGTTAAAAGTCTGAAGCGATAAGTATCAAGGCCCCAGTCAGGTATCAGAAATCAGACGTTAGAATCGACAATTCAGAAGCCTCTTCAGTAATCAAAAGACAGCAGTCTCAAGTTAGAAGCCAACAGTCTAAAATCAGAAAACAGATGTCAAAAATCAGAGGCGGAGGTCTCAAGTCACAAGTCGGTAGTCAGAAATCCAACGTTAGAGGTCATTAATTGAAAGTTACAAATAGAAAAAAACAGTCATTTGAATTTAGAATTCAGAAGCCTGAAGCTACAAGTCCAAGAAGTCCAAGAAGTCTTAAGTCAACAATCAGAAATCAGAAGCCAAAAAGCAGAGGTCAGAAGTCAGACGTTAGTTATAAGAGGCCAGAAGTCATAAACCAGAATTCATAAATCAGAAGCCATAAATCAAAAGCCGTAAATCAGAAGCTATAAATCAGAAGCCATAAGTCAGAAGCCGTAAATCAGACGTCAAAAATCATCAGACATCAGAGGTCAGTAGTCAGAAATCAGACGTTAGAATTCAAAAGCCATAAGTCATAAATCAGACGTCAGAAATCAAAAGTAGGAACTCAAACATTAGAAATTAGAATCAAACGTCTAAAATCCGAAATCAGAAGTCTAAAGTCAGAATTCGGAAGTTAAAAGCAAGAAATCAAACAAAAGCGTCGAACGTTAAAATTCAGAAAAACAAGAATTCATTCAACAGTCAGATAGCAGAAATCAAACGTCAATAATCTAAAAAATCGGAAGACAGCAATAGAAAAATACAGTCATCTGAATTTAGAAATCAGAAACCTCAAGCTTCTATTCAGGCATAAAAAATCAGAACCCGGAAGTCTCAAGTCATAAATCAGAAAACAGAAGCCAGAAAGCAGAGGTCATAAGTCAGACGATAGAAATCAGATGTCAAAAGTCATGAATCAGAAGTCCGAAATTAGGCGTCAAAAACCAGACGCCAGTGGTTTGCAGTCAGAAGTCAGAAATCAGACGTTAGAACTCAGAGGACATAAGTTTCAAGTCATAAATCAAAAGACAGAAGACAGAAGTCGTAAATCAGATGCCAAAAGTCAGAAATCAGACGTCAGCAATTCGAATTCAGCAATCTCAATTCAGAAGTCAGAAATTCGACGCCAGAAGTTTCAAGTCACCAGTAAGATGCCATAGCTCAGTATTATGAAATAAGGGACCTCAAGTTACAAGTAAGGGGATATATAAATCAAAACCAGAAGTCTTAAGTCATAAATTGGAAGTCAGAGGTCAGTAGTCAGAAATCAAACTTGACGAATCTGAGGCCAGAAGTCTCAAGTCAAAATTAAAAAAAATCAGACGTCAAAAATCATACATTAGACGCTAGAGTATTGAAGTCAGAAATCAGACGTTAGAATGCAAAAGCCATAGGTCATAAGTCAGACGTCAAAAGCCAGCAGTCGGAAGTCAAACATCAGAAGTCAGAATCAAATGTCTTAAAACCGAAGTCAGAAGTCAGAAATCAAACGGAAAAAAGTCGGAAGTTAAAAGTCACAAGGCACAAGAATCATATCAATAGTCAGACATCAAGAAACAAACACCAAAAGGCAGACGTCAGAATCGAAAATTCAGTAGCTTAGTCAATAATCAAAATTTAGCCGTCTCAAGTCAGAAGTCAGATCTCAAAAGTTAGAGGTCAATAATCGAGTCATGCCGCAGGCATCAGAAAACAAAACCCGAAAGTTTGAAGCCATAAATCAGAAGTCAGAAGTTAGAAGCCAGAAAGCAGAGCTCAGAAGTCAGACGTCAGGACTCAGAGGCCAGAAGTCATAAATTTTAAGTCAGAAATCAGACATAAAAAACCAGACGTCAAAAATCAGACGACAGAGGTTTGCAGTCAGAAGTCCGAAATCAGACGTTAGAACACAGAGGACAAAAATCTCAAGTCATGAACAAAAAAATAGAAATCAGAAGTCGTAAGTTAGACGTCAGAAGTCAGAAATCAGACATCAGCAATTTCAAGTCAGAAATCTCAATTAAGAAGTCAGGAATTGGACGTCAGAAGTCTCAATTCAGAAGTCAGGAATGCAATGTCAGAAGTCTCAAGTCACCAGTCAGAAACAAGAAAAAGCTGTCATTAGTAAAAAATCAGAAGTCTCAGGTCAGATGTCATAGCTCAGAATTAGGAAATAAGGAACTTCAAATTACTAGTAAGGGTTTAGAAACCAGAACAAGACGTCTTAAGTCATAAATCAGAAGTTAGAGATCTCAAGTCAGAATTTTGAAATCTGAAGCCAGAAGTCTAAAGTCAAATTGAAAAAAATCAGACGTCAAAAATCATACATCAGACGGCAAAGTTTGAAAGTCAAAAACCAGACGTTGGAAGTCAAAGGCCATAAGTCATAAGTCAGACGTCAAAAAGAAGAAGTCGGAATTCAAACATCAGAAGTCAGAATCAAACGTCTTAAATCCGAAGTCAGAAGTCTTGAGTCAGAAGTCAGAAATTAGAAGAAAAAAACTTCGGAAGTTAAAAGTCAAAAGTCAGACGTTAAAATCTAGAATTCAGAAGCTTCGTCAATTACAAAAATTTAGAAGTCAGAAATCAGACATAAAAAATAAGTGGCGGATGTTTCTTGTCACAAGTCAGAAGTCAGAAATCAAACATAAGAAGTCAATAACCGGAAGTAAGCCAAAAACAGAGTCTTCTGAATTTAGGAAACAGAAACATCCAGCTTCTCCTCAGGCGTCAGAAATCTGAGCTCAAGTCACAAATCAGAAGTCAGAGGTCAGAAAGCGACGTTAGAAATCAGAGGCCGGAAGTCAGAAATCAGACGTCAAAAATCACACGTCAAAAGTCGGGCGCCAAGCCCCAGAGGTTTGTAGTCAGAAGTCAGAAATTAGACTTTAGAACTCAAAAGACATAGGTCTCAAGTCATAAATCAAAAGGCAGAGGTCAGAAGTCGTAAGTCAGATGCCAGAAGTCAGAAATCAGACGTCAACAATTTGATATCAGGAGTGTCAATTCAGGAATTCGACGTCAGAAGTCTCAGGTCACCAGTCAGAAGTCAGAATTCAGAATAAATTGTCATAAATTAGTACTCAGAAATCTCAAGTCACCAGTAAAATGTCATAGCTCAGTATAAGGAAATTAGGAACTTCAAGTTACAAGTAGAGGGTGAGAAATCAGAACCAGAAGTTTTATGTCTTAAATCAGAAATCAGAAGTCAGACTTGAGGAATCTGAAGCCAGAAGTCTCAAGTCAGAATAAAAAAAATCAGACGCTGAATATCATATATCAGACGTCAAAGGTTTGAAGTCAGAAATCAAACGTTAGAACTCAAAGGCCGTAAGTCATATGTCAGATGTCAGAATCCAGAAGCCAGAAGTCAGAAGCCAGAAGTCGGAAGTCAAACATCAAAAGTCAGAATCAAACGTCTTAAATCCGAGGTCAGAAGTCAAATATCAGAATTCAGAAAAAAGTACGTCGGAAGTTAAAAGTCAGAAGTCACAAGAATAAAGTCAACAGTCAGATATCAGAAATCCAACGTCAATCAGACGTCAGAATCGAGAATTCAGAAGCCTAGTAAATTATCAAAATTAAGCAGTCTCATGTCAGAAGTCAGAAGTCTGAAGTCAGATATCAGACGTCAAAAATCAGTAGTGAAAGTTGCATGTCACAAGTCAGAAATCAGAAATCAAACATAAGAAGTCAATAACCGGAAGTCAGCCAAAAAACAATCATCTCAACGGTGACTATTCGCTAAAAAGAATAAAAAAGAATTTTGAAGTCAGAAACCTCAAGCTACAAGTCAGACTACAGAAATATGAACCCGGAAGTCTCAAGTCATAAATCAGAAGTCAGAAGCCAGAAAGCAGTGGTCAGAAGCCAGACGTCAGAAATCGGAGGCCTGAAGTCATAAATCAAAAGCCAGAAATTAGACGCCAGACACCAGAGGTTTGCAATCAGAAATCAGATATCAGACGTTGTTAGAACTCTGATGACATAGGTCGCAAGTCATAAATCAAAAAAAAGAAACCAGAAGTCGTAAGTCAGCCGCCAGAGTCAGAAATCAGACCTCAGCAATTCGAAGTCAGCACTCAGCAGTCTTGATTCAGAAGTCAGGAATTGAAAGTCAGAAGTCTCAAGTCACTAGTCAGAACTCAGAATCCAGTAATAAGCAATAAAAAAATATCAGAAAAATAATTAAGATTTTAAAAGTTGTAAGTCACAACTTAGAGAAAGTAAATTTGGATCAATTCATCGGTGAATCTATAAAACTATAAATTTTGGAACAGTCATCTAAAAAAACGGTAAATTAGAATTGGGTTATGAAATATAGGAGTTCTACAATATTTTGATCGTTTCTTAAAATCATTTTCAAATGATATTTTTTTGCAAACATTTTTTTCATAAATGTTGAAAAATATTTAAAAAAAAAAAGATTAAATACAAGCTGAGTAGTTGAAATTTTGCCTTGAGTTGGGTCCATCATTTTTTTTCTTTTCAGCTTCAGGCTCTCCAATTTCATGTAGTTCTTACAATCATTCATTCAACGAAAGCTCCATTCACGTAAAACTATTTCTAAAAGCAACATAGAATAAAAGTAGAGCAATGCAAGCAAAAACAAAAATCCATCAAATCAACCAATTTGATCAACTATCTACTCCCGCTGATTGATGCTCTCGTACGAAAAACGAGCAGCAACATCTGTTGGCACTACTCAATAAATTAGTAGTTGCCATCATCTGTATAACGTATAGCAGAACAGAGCAAAGATAAAGTGGAGAAATTTTTAAGAACAAATCTTCCTGGTGCTGAAAAAAAAGAAAAACGGGAAAAGGAAAACAAATCGTTCAAATCAAACCAGGTGCGAAAAATGGGAGGAAAAACTCCAGATTGCTCAATCGAACCGATTCATGAGCTGACATAGTGCCTCAAAATTAAAATTTTCAAATTCGAAATCTTTGAATTCATAATTTTCCAAAAAAAGCCTTTTTTTTTGTTTTTCGTCAAATCATCAAATAAATATCATTTATTTTTTTTTTAAATTTTAAAAAGATTTGTAACAAAATAAAACTTTGATTTTGATCTTTGTGCAACAAGCAAATCGCGTGTTCAAATGCCAACAACGAAAACGCTCCCATTTCCATCAGTTCAAGAAGGAAAATTTCCTGGTGGCAAATTGTAGTTCATTATTCTTCGTCATTTGGATGCCAATTTTTCAAAAAACGGGAACGGGTGCGCTCGGGAAACATTTCAATAATCATCGTCTTCACTCTGGAACCCTACTAGCGATTTCTTCCGAAACTGAAGGGGGAAAATCCACTACTCGTGCTGACAGACTTTGGTAGAAGTGAAAGAAGGTGTGGAGGGATGATTAAGTTTTACGGAACGAACGGCTGGCTAGCGTTAAATTTCAAGGGCCCGCCAACTTTTGATTGCCGAAAGGTGTCAATTTAATTGGGGGGTAATCAATTTTCAGTTTTATGTTGCGTGTTCTGATTTCAACCTAAACCTAATTGTGTTCGGTCATATTTCAAACAACTGTCTGTCGAAATGTCTTACGATTATTAACCTTGTTTGTTTAATGTGCTGCTCTTGATTTATTTACCTTTCTGAATTGGAAGTCTCTAAAATCTGCGCTTTGAACAAAGACATACATGACAAAAATGATGAAAGTTATCGAAGTTGAAACTAACTCTAAAATGGTACAAAAAGACACTAAAATTATATAAAAATTACACAAAATGAACCCTTAAATGAGGCTGGAACAAATATCAATTTCTTCTTTGTCAACCCCCACCCCCTCCCCCCCTCTTCGAAACTTTCAAAAAACCCGGAGGTTGAAATAAATATCTAAAGTTTGAAGTAGGGTGAGTGCTCCTACTTTGGTCCTAGAGCCTACTTTAGTCCTATAATGCCGGAAATTGTCAATAATTCATTTTGCTAGCATAGTATAAAGATATTACTATGCACACAATGAACTGTTATTCTTCCTGAATCCTACCATACTGCTTTTTGCCATAAAAAGTTGTTCTCATAAAATTTTCAACGTTTTCAAAAATGTACCTCCTCATAAGTGGTTAATCAGACAGCTCAATTAGTAGGGCGCGTTTTGAGAAATTAGGGTGAATAAGGAAAAATCAGTTTTTTTTTACTGTCCAAGCCAAATTTTAAAGGGAAATTACTCTCTTTGTGAAAAACATAAGCCATACTACCTTATTTTACCTAACATAAATGAAAATCAATGGAAATCCCGGAAAATTTGTAATGGGTCCAAATATAGGAGAGTTTTGACTTTGGTGTTCCATTTTTAGACCTAATATCACCAAAACTTTGTTTCAATAGCAACAATTTAACAAAAGTGCGAATTTTTAGTTGGAGCATAATTAAAAACTAATATTTATTGATCATTTCTGAAATTTTTTGTCAGCTTTACACAAATAAACTACAAGTAAGTAAACAAAAAAAGTTTCAGCTATTGTTCTACTGATAGAGCTGACAAGGAGTAAAAGTGTTCAAAATATTCAAAACAGAAATTTAAGTTTTCAGTCGATAAAAATCTGTAATCCTTTTTATATGATAATATTTGATTAAAGATTACATTTTCAATGATTTTTTTTGTTCATTTTCGCAAAATCATACTTTTTATGGGAATTTTAGATCTAGGTCCAATGAAAGGAACCAGTTCAGTACCTAAATAGGAACTGTAGGTTCAAAGATGGAAATTTCGGCCATCCATTTATTTGCAAATCTTTCAATATCAGTAAAACCTATGTCGAAAATTATCATTGATATTTGCAGATTAGATCATGAAATCTAAATTAATTTTCTGAAAAATATAAACCTCACGCCCATTTATGAGAAAAGCATGATTTTTTATAAACCATCGCTTAAAGGGTCCAAAGTAGGCAACTAACCCTATTTTATGTTAATTTAGAGAACAAAAATTAAACATCCGAAAGATTACAAAGCTAAAAATCAAATATTGGAAAATGGGAGTTATTTAACCTTTTAAATTCCATTTATTGAATTTTTCGATAAAAAATTATTTATTTATAGGTTTTGTGCAATGATATAGTATAGAATTTTTCTGCATACATGCTTTCGTGCAACTTATTCAGATTTATTTGTTTTTCGCATTATTTTTTATTTTCACCCCCTCGTGATGTTCCAACTCCGAGTGACAAAAGAAGGATTTGAAATTTGTTCCGGCCTAATGAACACAACACCAATGCGAAAATTACAACAAATGCAGAGAAGACATAGAACATTGTAAAGAAATTGTAAAAATTGGAACAATTTTAATCAAAATATGATAAAAATATAATGGAAAAAAACCATCATAAGAAAACAATAAGACAAAATACACACACAAAATTAGCTAAATTAAGAAAAAAGTTAAACAAAAATAGAAATAAAAATATGAAAAAAAACGGAAAAAAACGATATAATACTGGTTAGGAAACTGCGAAAATACTTTAGGAAACTGGGAAAAAAAGTCAAAAACTAAAAAGGAACTACACAAAACTGAATCCAAAATGAGGCAGCATTAGACAAAAATAATAATATGAAAAAAAGAAAAAAAAATGGGATTAAAATCTAATGAATAGTTTCAAAATAAAATTTGGCAAATAAAACGAGAAAAAATGACGAACCGAAACTGAAATTTTTTGTTGTTGTTTCGATTATAGTCGTTTTACCATCTTTATGACATTTGCGACTTTATGTCAATGTTGCAGTTGGCGAACAGTCATTGAAAAACTTATCCGATATAACTGAGTTCGATGTTTACTCTTGGGCTCGAACTCGCGGACATCGGCTCAGGAGCCAACTGAATGCCAACATATTGCAAGCCAAAAATAAGATAAAATAAATTATTATTCAAACAAAAACAAAGCGTCAGAAATTATACAACAAAAGACTAAATTTACTCAATTTACGTAGCAAAAATGCAGAAAATTTTGGAGATAGAAAAGAAAAAAGATATACGACAAAATTAGAAAAATGACTAAATTTGAAC
>NC_073693.1:326150886-326175581 GCF_029784155.1 Uranotaenia lowii
CATTGCTTTTTAGAAGAGCTCTAGATATAATAGAGTACTTATTGGGTTGAAATATGATATATTTGCACTCAGATTGACTGAAGCTCATTTGGATGATAAGAATATTATTGTGTCGACATCAGATATCAGCTTGAAATGAATACCTACTTTTTCCCTTTTTTGTCTAATGGGCAACCCTTAGAATCTTCCCCCTTTTCTTCCCTATAAGTAGAAGTATTCGTACCCCCATTAGCAGCACTGTCACCTCATAAATTATCTGTTCTAGTCCCTCGGGCCGTGTGGAGGGACCTAGAGACATTAGAAGGAAACAAAGACGAGACGAGAAAAATAATACTCCTAAATACAACAGGAAACCTCGAACTTGACCTAGGAGACTCCCTTCCTTCGAAATCGGATAGGCAAGTGCATTATTTCGCAAATTGCGCCCTCAAATCGATTGATCCCTTCCTCCCTCAGCAACACTCAGTCCGGAAGCAACTAAGTATTCATTCACCCTCTATCGTTTTTTTCCTTACTGAAATGTGCGCTTCTACAAAGCAAATATCAGGGGACACATTGAGGGAAAACTTTCCGAAAGGGAGAAAGAACTTGTGAGGATTCTGTAGGAGCGAAAAAGCAACAAGAGAAAATAATTTGTGTGCAAAAAGCAACCATAAGCCAACAATAATCCCCTTTTTTGCTTCTTTCTCGGGGATCCGAAGGAATCATTCAGCGGGGAAAAGCAATATTTGGTGAAATTATTTCGGAAACATTCCACAGTTTATAGCCCTTCGACCTTTTTCCCGGGAGTGAGCTAAGCGCGTCCCTTAGAATGTATGTGATCCCGGAATTAATCTGCATGATAAGCTTAAGGTAAGGAATGAATTATTCCTACCATGATATGCTGTTTTGAAACCGTTGAATTTGGGATGATATTTTAAGCTTGGTATTAAATTTCTTTTAATACCATCAAAAGAACGTCCTTTCTGTAATTTTTATTTTATTGATTTACTCTTGAAGGTTTTCGGTTTCTGGTTTCCGAAAAACATCCTCAAAATATTACACATTTTAATCGAATTCTCCCGAACGTTAATAGTCGATAAATTTTGTCAACTTCCAAAGGACAATTAAGAAAAATCTTGGGATGGTCGACAGTCGACAGTCGACAAAACCAACCTCAGTTAAAAATTCCATATTTTCTCCATTCGAGAAAAAGAACCCAAAGAATCTCCCTTCTACCAGGCAGCATCCGAATGCGGAAATTAGTTTTATGCTAATGGAAATCGGCCGGGGTTTTCTTTCTCCACTTTTCAGCTGCTTCCTTTCACATGCTCAATCTCGAATGTGTTGAGATGGTGAGTTCTCCCGGTTGGGTTTGCCCGAAATAAAGTACTTTTCCGATGCGAGGATCCTGCTTCCCAAGTCCTTAAGAGAAGAAAAACAGCAGCCAGCCAAGGAAAAAGTACCCCAAAATATCTTACAATCGGTATCAGGCGTGAACAAACCGTACCCTAAAATGGGAAATTAATTTTGGCAACCGAGAGAAGCAAACAAGCAAAAAATAAAACCTCTGGAATCAATACTGTGGAATTCAGCGAAAAATGGTGCCTCACTCCATGCAACACAACATGTTTCGTGTCGATTCGATAAAATGTTTCTGAAAGTAAAATTGATTTAGCTCGGTGAAATGAGATTATCCCTCCGTTGCTGTTCGCTGTGTTGGTTGTTTGATTTCTCGTTTTTTTTTTCAAATAAATTCAGAAGCAAACAGTGAGGGTGGAAGGATAGGAAAAAACGAGGCAGCTTGCCACACACGTGATGGCTTGCAGGTCAAACGGAACGTCAGGAATCGGGAAAATGCAACACCGATAGAAGATGAGATGTGGGTACTGTGAAATGGAGTGAAATCGATACGATTTTATAAACGTTCGCAATGTATGGAGAATCTATGTCTTTTTTGACAATTTGTCATGGATCCAACGGTACTCTCGAAAAAAACCAATATTATTGACTTTTTCCTAGGTCTTTTTGCAGGCTCAATTAGATGAGATTATAGATTGTTCCGAAAACTAAAAATACACTTTATTTCTTAAATAAAAGAAAAAATGCTTTTTTACAAAACCTTTGATTCTAATAGTGTTTTCTTTCAATTAATTATTGATTCAGCACTAGTTTTTGTTGGGTATTTTGTTGGGCTCATCAGCTTTTGCACAGTGCTTTCTCGGACCACTTTAGGTCAATTTTCCAGCACTGTCCAACACTTCATAGTCGAGTTTAATGCAGGTTTCGTCATCCATGCTAACACAATCCGATTTCTTGGTCAGAAGTTTGTCATAGAATTTCCGAGTCCTCGGTTTAACGGATTCAGCCTATTTGGTACTCCTTTTTTCAGGCTTTTGCTTTCGATGGGTCTGAAGTCCAGTTCTTTCTTAGATACGCATAACGTAAGTCGATGAGGTTCTTATTTTCTTAGCCACATCCTGTCGTTTCCTACCGCGATTCGAGGAATCTTCGAAAGTACACTGTTCTCAATACTTTCTCAACGCGGAACTGCTCCGACGCTCACATCTTTTTCCTTAGCTAGTTATTTGATTGATCACTCACAGTGCCTTATTTGTGCTCAACCAATTTTTTTGCTCGGGAGTAAGACCACACATTTAAAGATTTCTTCAGCAAATACGACAAAAAATGACAACGCTTACTTGACTTTAATGTAAACAACAGTACGTAGCCAAACACTGGTTGAACACTGCACGATTTTTGAAATGACGGTTATTTAATAGTGTTTTTTTATAATTATCGGAACCGTTCATATCAGGTCGGAAAAAATGGAGCGAAGTCCTGACATTTGCTCGATCCCATAAAAAAGAACCTCATATTTGTCGTTAACTCTATCAGCAAGACGATATTGCCACTGGGTCCTTTTCAAGTAAAAGTGGCTCAAGCGAACCGTTTGCCTCCAACAACCTTCGTATAACTCAGTAAACCTTTTTGAATAGGATTTAAGGCTCATAAAAGCTTTTTTCTGATCATCGGCAATCATTTTCACAGTTGTTGGCGAAGATAGGTGAAAATTCTGCTCAGAAGAAGTATTGGAGCAGGAGTTGTGTTACCATCCAGTTAGTTGCGGTCAACGGTTTTTTCCGTGTTTTTGAAACCGAAAGAAAAAGCATGATAGACTTCAGAACAGTTACTCAATGATTTAAACTAATTAAGCCTAATAGTTCAAATATATAAAGAATATAGAAAAAGACACCAACCGCCAACCGGTTGAGCTGGATCCAGAACCCTGACTTCGAGCTTTTTGGTTCTTCGAAGAAATGGACTCCTCCATTATAGATGAATCCCGACAATATGAATGGTTTTGATAAATAACTTTTTTATGATGTGATATTGATAAGTTTTTAATTAAGGGGACTAAAGTTATTGATGTAACAGAGGTTTTTCATGTTCCTTCCGAAAAAAATGTCTCGAAATCGCATACGAACTTCAGGCTCGTTGAGCGACCCCTTCCCGTGGTCTGACCTGACTAATTTTGCATAAGATCTTGTTCTAGGCTTAGGATCAATTTAAACCTGTAGCGCATCAAAAGTCGGGTCATTTGGAGCACACAGAGTATAATATCGGTACACCAGAAATCCCTCTAACTTGTCTGACGTAGGGTGGGTGTTCCTAATTTGGCATAGGTGCCTTATGTTAATATATATTGTTCACTGATTGTTGAGAAATCGTCTATAAATAGTCGATGTATTTTCCTGATCTAGCTCATTTTTGTCTGAAATCATCATTCGAACTTAAAATCTGTTCGTATCTTTTGAAAGTTTCTAAAAATATATATATAAACTCTATAGAAGTATTAACGCTATCAGAACTTATTTTTGTCATCTGTTAACATCTTATGCTATTAGGAAATAAAGCATGGATCGCTACAAATCTGGACGCACTATTTATTTTACCATAGTGCTCCTAGTTGTCGGATCTGGAATGTTTTGGCAGCACTTTGTAGAGGAATGTTTCTTCTACCAGTGCTGAAAATTTCATTACGATTTGTTTTGTTTCAAAAAAGTTACACGTGATGGAAGCCGCGAGATGAAAATAAATTTTGAACACCCACGTCAAAAACCCGACGTGGTCGGGTTCAAAAATCGCGAAATCGTTAAAAATTGTCAAATCAACCGTGTGTAGCGTTCTCAAACGTTTCTGTGAGATGCGTACTATAGATCGGCAGGTTCATACCAAGCGTTATAGTGGACCTAAGAATCAGAAACTGCATTTGAAGGTGTTTAGAACGATCAAGTAAAACACAGGGTTGTCGGACTATGACATTGCCAAGAAATTCAACGCCGACCGGTGCACCGTCAGCAGAATTCGTCTACGCGAAGGAATACGATCCTATCGGACCAGTAAGCAACCAAACCGGACATTGAAGCAGAATTTAGTAGCCAAAGGACGTGCCCGCAAGTTATACAAGAAGATTCCAACGAAGTTCGACGGATGCATCCTCATGGATGACGAAACGTACGTGAAGATGGATTTTGGGCAGCTTTCTGGCCAAAAATTATGTAAAGCAGGGCTGGTAGCGGTTTGACAATGAAAAAGTAGGGATTTTAGTGACCAAAATTTGAAAAAAAGTGACCAAATAGTGACTTTGAGGACCGAAAAAAGTGACCAAATAGTGACTATGTAGAACGAAAAAAGTAACTTTGAACTACAAATAATGTGACCAAATCAGGCCCGTGCGAAGGACCCGTCCAGGGGGGGGGGGGGCTGGGTTTCGAAATTCAAATTTAGATAAAAATAATAACAATACAACAAATAAAAAATTGAAAAGGAAAAGGTTTTCTTACACCGTTTGTCACTCATGTTCAACACACAAACTAAACAAAAGACTGATAAAAAACATTTTGGAAACATATTACAATGAATGTTTCAAATTTTCGATAAGTCAAGAAAGTATGAAATAAATTAGTTTCTAAAGAATTTCTTAGCAAATTTAAAATTAAAAAATCTGAATTCTAAAATAAATGTCCAATTTTGTACAAAACTTACCATGAATAGATGTTAGGAAAATGATAATAATTGTTAATTTTTATTCATCTAAATTTGGAATTCTTTTTCTCATTTTCAACTGGAAGTTTAGTGAGAAATTCCGCTGTAATTTTTTAATTTGAACAAAAAATATTTAATCACGATTTAAAATGTGAATTACCGATTACTGAATAAGAAATAAATTTTGAACAGAATTCATTCAATGTTTTATGGTTTAATTTAATTTGATAAAAAGAAGAATATATTTATGATTATTTTAAAAGTGCCAGTTATATAAGACAGACATAAAACCTTTAATAAAGTAAAATTTTCCAGTTATCAAAATTTCTTTTTTGAAGCTTAAATAATAACTTCATGTTCCACTACACTGACACAGAAATGTTAGAAAATGAGTAATTACGTGAATGATAAAAACTGATGAAAAATTAAAAATAATGAGTACAAAACTTTTGTTATTAATATTGAAAGCACAAATCAAGTACAAATTTAGTTAACATTGCGTATTAAAATTTGTTTATAAAGTTGCTACTTAGAACAATTTTTTAAACTTTTTAGATTAATTTAAAAATCATGATAGATCCAAAAAACATGATTTCATATAAAAAATGTTAATAAAACAATTTTAAATATTCAATCGCAGGTTTTAAGGCTTTAAATTACAAGCTCTGAGTATTTTGTCTCTTTGATTAAAATATTGGGTCCTGAAAGAACAGAAGGTTGAAATTATGTTTTATGATTAAAAAAATGGGAGTTAAAGGCTTATGGTTGAAGAACACGAAAATTCAGAATTTAAAAACAAGGAAACAATTGTTAAAAATATGTCTTAAAAAATTAAAAAGTTTGATTAAAAAAAATTCGGCAAGTTGATTAGAAAATTGAAAAAATAAATGTACAATAAAATTTGGTAAATTTATTTGAAGATTGAAAAAACAATATGGAAATAAAAAAGATTAGTTTTTTAAAACATTTCAGGAAGAGTTTTTTCAATAAACATGTTTCACTATAACCATTTTGGTGCTTATTTTTTTAAATTATTGATTTGGTAAATAGTGTCCTAAACCAGAAATTTTGTCAAATTCGGCCGAAAACATTTAGTTTTGGTGATAAAGAGTTTATAACTAGTAAAATCAATCATTCATTGATAACTGATTATGGAAAAATGTCATTACAAGTATTTTTGACATCACAGCAGAAAGTGTAAAAAAAACCTGATTCTATTTAAAGCTCATCAATTGATTCAATGATTTTGATTTGAGTTTTTGTAAAAAAAAAGTGCAAAAACTTCTCTAAAGATTTTCAATTATTTTCAAAAGTCATTTCAATAACAAAAGCTTATAGAAATATTGCATACATATTTAGATTCGGAGAACCCAAATTAGTTGAAATTACCGTTTAAATTCATTGCACCTAAGAAAAATGTAAATTTTGTGGCCTTGTGTAAATTTTTAAACCCTTTTTTTAAGTATGTAGAAGAACAAAAGACACGAAATAAATTTGAGTATGAAATTGTTTTTTTAAAGAATATTTCATATCAACATAACATTTGTTATAACATAAAAGATTTAAAAAAAATGGTTCGTTTCAATCTCAAACTTAAATAGTTACACTTCTTAATAAAAACCCATTCCAAAGACGAGATAGGGTTTTTGTATATCAAGTTTTGAGTTCCAATACAAAAGGTTGATTGAACAAAAAAATAAAATCTACAATCGAAGTTAGTTTCAATTCATGAACGTCAAATAATGTCGTAGATCGAAATGTCTCAAGCCAAGGGTGATTCATGCCGAAATTCCGCCGGAGGCGAAAAAAATTTCTAACTGACTGATCAAGTAATTAACCGTTACTACCGTCAATATTAACACGCGGAATTCAAATTACTCTTTCATTGGTTTATTTTCGGTGAAAAAAGTGACTTTTGGTGATAAGAGTGACCATTTTTCGGAAAATAGTGACTTTAGTGACCAAATGATGAAAAAAGTGACTTTTTAGTGACTGACCCAAAAAAAGTGACCAAGTCACTAAAAAGTGACTCGCTACCAGCCCTGTGTAAAGCCACTGCAGTGGTGCACTGCACTGGTCATGGTGATGTCCCCGGCAACTTCAAATTCGTTTTTGCTGATAAGTGTGCAAGAAAGTTTTTGATCTGGCAAGGTATTTGCAGCTGCGGACGAAAAATTCTGATTTTTGTGAAAAACAAGACCATGGACTCCGAAGTTTACAAGGAGGAATGCCTGAAAAACTTTTTTTTCGTACATTAGATCTCACAAAGGACTAGTTAAGTTTTCGCCAGATTTGGCAAGCTGCCACTACAGCTAGGAGGTTCTACAGTGGTATTGGGCCAACGCGTGGATTTTGTCGAAAAGGACATCAACCCACCCAACTGCCCTCAATTCCGCCCTATGGAAAAATTTTAGGCAATTGTCGAGCAGAAGATGAAGAAGAATGGTAGGACGACTCGGGAAGCAACAGAGATGAAGAGATTGTGGAACAAAATGGCCGCTGAGGTCAGCGAATAGGGTGTTCAAACTATAATGAGTGATACTCAACCAAAAGTTCGAAAATTCATCAAAACAACATCGGAATATTTTTTATTATTTTTCCTTTAAAGTGCAATAAAAACCCTACATTTCAAGTACAAAACATTTTTATTTCGTTTACATAGCTCCGAGATAGACCCGTTTTAATGCGTCCAGATTTGTAGTGATCCATGCTTTAGGAGGAAAACTGTTAAAATATGTTGATTATTATATGTACCTACTTTTATTGTTAGTTAACATTCTATGTTTGTAAGCCCCTTCTTATTTTAAGTTTTTGAGCTTAATAAACTTGGCTACTCAACTGTGATGTAACTCTAATTTAGGGAGATAAAGGAATGTAATTGATTATACAAATCATGGGAAGCTCAGGGTGATACATGTCTTCCAGTTTTTGGAATGAGCTTTTATCGAAGACGATAATTTCATTGATGAAATCGAAATTCCTCTATCAAGATGGCTTGGATCTTATGCTAATATGACTTTCTAAATTTCTTGGAAGAGATTGGAAAGGAATTTGCAACAAAACATTATCTGACAGCGAAATCATTTGAATACCAGGGATTATGAAAAATTTTACGACCTGGAAACTGACGAACTAGGAAACAATTTCAGCAACCCTTCTTGTTGATTGTTAGAAACTTTCTAAAACAGATCATTGTTGATTTTCCCTTACGAAAGACATTGATTAACTTAATGGAACATTTATATTGACTTTAAGAAGAATTAGTTAAACTGCTATTGAAACAAATATTTCGAAATCAAATTATGTATTTCCTCGGAAACCCAAATACTCTAAATCAGGGATGGGCAACCGGTGGCCCTCAAGACATGTTTGTGCGGGCCGCGAAGCTTATCTCGAATTAAATTTATTTCACGATTTTTTTCTACGATACATAGATAATTATTATAAAATAGCAGTTCATACTAAACCACAAAAATGATTTATCAATAAATTTATATGCACGTCACTTGTTCGCAACTGCATATGACCCACAAATCATCCAGATTGATGACTTTTGTTGTAGGTTTTAAGCTTTCTATTAAGTTCTACTAAAGGCATAGATGCAATATTATTTATTGGTAAAACGTAATATAGGAGTTAGTTAAGTCATTATTTTTCGTTTCAAGCAAAGTTAAAGTTGTATGATGAAGTGAAATACTTTTGTTTTTGATTAATGACAGAAATAAAAAAAAGTTTTGTAATTAAGACTGGGAGAACAGAGACTGGGAGAAGGGAGATTTTTTATCGACATGACTCAGCGAAATTTTGATTTCTCGAAAAAAACGATATCTGTAATGCCGCGATTCAACTCAAAAGTATGTAACGATTACACAGGGGAACAACATTTTCGGTGCCTATGTTTCAATAATTGATTTTGCAAGATCTTGGCGTCCTGAATTAAAACATTTTACAAACTTCGTCTATAACTTCTTGATCAGTTTTGGATAAAATCGATCTTCCAGAGCTAATAAACCAAGCTGATTTTCAATCATTTTACTTTATTCAATCAAGGACTCAGATATTGCCTAGATGTTTTTTGTATCAGAGATACAACGTTTTAAAAAATTGAATTCTAGAATTTATAGAAATTCCAAAAAATGAGATTACAACTTCTTCTGATATCATTAAAGATTGTTATTGAATATCGGATATTCAAGATTTTGATTGATTTAACAACTTTGTTGAATACTGCAAAATAATTTGACTTACGGTTTAAAAATAGCAAAGATTCAATTTAGTTTAATTTTTCTTTAAAATTTCATCATAATTCCCGTTTTTGCAGGGTTGGAAAAAAACAGAAACAAAACTTCCCCATCTTTCTTCTCAGAATTCAAAATTACTCGCGATCAATAAAATGTATTTGTATTTTACAGTTTTGTCAAAAAAAAGTACACAAAAGTTAAATAACTAAATTTTTACGTATTTTTTTAAGTTATATCGAGAACTAGAACTGAAAAAAAAACTAATAGAATATTTAGATTCAACGTCCCTTAATGAGTCAAAATCAGTTCTGAGATTCCATGCACCTCGGAAAAATGTGAGTTTTGTTTTCTTGCGTTATGTGTGATGCTTTTTTCAGAAAATTTATGGGCGAACCATGCCAAGCATTGATTAAATTGAATAATTTTGTGTACTTCAAAATTTACAATCCACATTACCAAAGTCATAAGATTTGCATGATTCAGCATTGGAAGGCCTATTTAGTTAATACAGTTTATTAAATCTATGAAAATTTTCTAGAATAAAAAATGTTAACTGTAACATTGACAAATCTGGTTAAAATCTGTGAAATAATGATTTTTTCACGATTTTGAAAACTTGCTCAACATCTTAATGCAATGATTTCATACGGAACTTCAAGTTGAAAAAAAAATCATCGTTTATAGACAAAAATTAGGCTTCACATTTCCAATCAATTAAAACATGAAAATTATTGAAAAATGTTTAAGATTTAGTGATGAAACTTTGAAATTTTGGATTGTTTAATCACCTTGAATAAAAAAAATATATCCAAGATCATGTTTTTGTTTTGTTTATCCTTTTTCAATTTTGTTTTTGTCAAAAATTTGCGGTTATAAAAAATTACGTATAGCTCTGCAAACTATTATTATATAAATTTCATTTTAAAGCAGCACGCCGAAAGAATTTTATATTACAAGTGGCTCACCCCTGATCCAAATGATTAAATAAAACTTATTATGGAATATATCCATTATCCAGTACTTTGATTATTAATCATTTCAGGTCATAAAAATGAATATTTGAACTGTTTCGCATAATTCACGCCCAAATTTTGCTTGATCATGATAAAATAGAAAAAAAAATGTATTTCCAAAAAACTCTGTTCTCTGTTTACTGTATGCAGTTTTGAAAATGGGGTTAGCATTAGTAAATAAGTTGAATAATCAGTCAAATTAATTCAAATATCAAAACTACAGAAAAAAAATATGTTTCCAGTTCTATCAGCTGGAACCCGTGTTGATGAAATCACAGTTGCAAAGGGATAAAAAGTAAGAAGTTTGAAGAGGAAAAGAAACAAAGGATTGAAGCTTGACTTAGCAGAAAAAAAAATTAGAAAAGGAAACCATAAAGTTACAGAGAGGAAAATTTTTTATAAACTGAATAGCATACGTTATACACATATTTTGTTTTTCTTACTTTGATTTTCTACTTAATCAAATGTAATAAATAATAAATATAAAAAAGGGAGAAGAAGAAAAAATTAAACAAATTTCAAGGCATGGTTTGATTTTTGATAGGCTCACATCCACTACTTTCTTTAAAACAAGCATAAACGAATATCCTGTATGATTTTAATAGCCCCTTTTTTCTGTTCATATTCCAAAAAATATATAAAAAGTCATGATAAAACGATGAGTTTTAAGATTTTACTCAAAAAAAAAAAAAAGAATGTAACCATACGCAAAATCAGAAACAAAAAAATTCATATTTGGTACGCCGATAAACTTTTCCCTCATATGTCCATAATCAGGAAGACATAGTTGTGCTAATAATAAAACATGTATTAAAAACAAAAACAGAGTCCAGACAAGAATTTAGAACTATGTTACCAGAAAATAAAATTAAATCTAAAAATTGAAGATTAGGTCTACTCATATGAAAGCTAAAAACCCCTGACAAAATATAGCAAAATTAGACACACCCACCCCACTTAATAACTCTTCATGAAACCTCACTGAGAAAAATGGAGTCGACTTAGTCATTGGAAACAACAATCCACCTAAAAATATGTTATATCCCGATAAGTGATTTAATTATGAATCTGAGGCAATTTTCCGCTACGATCTTCTATGTTTACGTTATTTAAAGTCTAACATAAAAAGTGAAATTAAATACTGTCTAAAGCTAAATTTTTCCCATGCATGTTTTTTTTCTGATACTTAAAATAATGTAAAAATGTTGTAGCTGAATACTGTTAGGACATTATATTTGAGTGACATAAAGAGGTTTTCAAAACTTTAAATTTTGTACAAGTCGGTTGGAAACATGCGTGGTTTTAGTCCTAGAGCTCTGACGGCTAACAATCTGAGACGGATGAGTGTCAAATCTACTTCTTAAAATATTGTTTATGGTGATCTTCGAGATTTTTCCTTTCATAGGCTTTCAAGACCTTAGAAACTTTAGTTGCAATTCAAGGTGATTACAAACTCAGGCCTAGTGTCAAATGCAGCTATCAGATATTGGTTCAATTTAGTGTTTTATTTCTAGAAGGACATCGCCTTATAGATTGGAAAAAGTCTCTTAGAAAATGTGCAATTTAAAGTATCTAGAGCCATCATGAAACATGTTTAAAGATAAGAACTTGTGCGAAAAAAGAGCGGAGCAAGAACTGTGGGTGTTTGTTGCATTAGACTGAGCCGATTTGGGGTCATTTTGAAATTTCTCAAACCCTGGGACCTAAAAATCTCTGTTTTGGTTCAAAACTCATACATGATTTTCACAGAATGTGTAAGTAATGTTAACATGAGTAAATTCTAACTTATTTGTATGAGAAAATTGAATATTTTGTTCTGAAAAATCAGTATCATTTTTGTTTCTTCTGAGGAACCAAGCCTGCTTATTGTTTTGTGCCAATTGTTGTCCTAAACAACCTTG
The DNA here is from genome assembly GCF_029784155.1 of Uranotaenia lowii. NCBI lineage: Eukaryota > Metazoa > Arthropoda > Insecta > Diptera > Culicidae > Uranotaenia > Uranotaenia lowii. The sequence continues at coordinate 326,163,070 of NC_073693.1, forward strand.
TCGAAGACCGTAACTTCGTATCTTATGGAGCAAAAAAGATATTAGCTGATGGAAAGGGGTGTGTCTTTTGGCATTGAAAAAGAATCAATTCAACTGGCTACATTGCTGGGGTCTAGCGAGGAATTGCATGACTGCTTTTCAAACAGCACTTCGCTTGGCATTAGCAGTGATGTCAGGTGAATTGATTGTTTTTCAATGCCAAAAGACAAACCCCTATTCAACAGCTAATAACTTCTTTACCATATAAGATACAAACTTACGGCATTCGACGAATTTGCTCAGCGGAAAATTTCGTTTGAAGAATTCAAAAGTAAGCTAAGAAAACGAAAACCATTTGTATTTGTATTTGATAAAAGAATCAAAAATGATATTGAATTTCCCGAACAAAATATTCAATTTTCTCATACGATCATAAAAGGTCAAATTTACTCGTGTAAACGTTACTTAAAAATTCTGCAAAAAATCATGGATGAGTTTTGGACCAAAACAGAACTTATTAGACCCCAGGCTTTAAGAAATTTATAACTGACCCAAAATAGTCTACGTCTATTGTTGCATATCTCTGCCAGATTCAACGTTTGCCTTTCGTCGGGTTGATAAGAAATAACTTTTAGGTTTATTTCGAGCAGATTAATAGCGATGGTCTCGAACTCAAGGTCGAGATATTCAATTTTGAATCTGCATGAATAAGAATAAGAGTGTTGAAAGTTTTTTAGGGTTAGAGTGGCACACTTCATTTCTTCTAAGTACACTTGAAACCTGTTATTGTTTGAAGTTTTTAAATTTTTTAAATTTGATCAAAATTCCATAGTATCGAAAATTAGCTAAACGTTCCTAATCTCCGAAATCCATTGAATCCATCCATGAAAAAATGGGCCAAATTAGACCCTCGGTAAAACTATCAAAATTAATACATTTTCACCCCTTGGTACGGTACATCCCTAGCGAGTTTTTGAACACCTATCTTTCCCTCCATGCGCTCAAAAGGATGAAAAACCACCCTCGCACGGTTGAAAATCACCCACCCACATGCACACACTTCACCCTTCGCAATCAGCAGAAAAACGGGACAGATGGTGAATGTTTTCCTTATCGAGCAGAGTTGCAAGATTTCAGATAATCATTTGAAATAGATACTCACCGTGATGAGTATCAATTAGGCAGCACAATGAATTTCGTTGTGATGCTCAAAGCTTTCGATGTCAAACGAAATTCGCTGAGCATCACATCTAGAAAAAAATCAGAAATCCAGAATCCCATTAGAGAAATCTTCAGCTATATTCCCCACTTTTTCCCCTACTATTTTTCGACGACAGTTAAATTTGTAACGAATCTTTGGAATATTTGAATGTATCATATAATGTGATTAGCTTTTCACACTAGCGACACGCCAAGTTGAACGAATCCAAACGCTTTGATATAAAAAAATAAGAGCGCTTTAATGATTGGAGTTTATTGAAACTTTTTAATAACGAAAGTGTTAAAGTTAAAGCTCGTGGTACCTATGTTTTAAAAAGTGTCTATATACACAATACACTACCTTATAAATGTTGAGAACAACACTTTAATTTTATAATATTATTTGAAAATACAGCGCTTTGGTACTTAACAATTTATAACATAATTTTATAGTCAAGACGACTTAAATAAAAAAATATAAAATTCAGTCGTTGACGTTTTGTTGGTTTTCAAAATTAGAAGCAACAACATAATATGGGATTAACAGCAACATTTCTAATCGATTTTCTGGCTATTTGAAATCAGAAAAATATGCTTAGTTAGCTAAGCATAGAATACATTAATAGAAAAATCGATATTTGTTTTAACTCTCGAGGGCTGAAATTCTTACAAAAAAAAAGGTCAAAAGTCTGATTTTTTTAGGTTATTTTTTTGTATTTTCTCGGCTGTTGACATACAAAAAAAATAAATGTTGAACTGTAATATGATCACAGTTATCAAATTTCATGCGGTCCCTTCTTCAGAGCATGTTGTGTACGAGTGAAGGATATCTAAATTTGGAAATATTAATAAAGATCACGTATTCTAACAAATATGCATCTATACATTCAGAATTAAAACCTACTTTTTTATATCAACTAAATGAAAAAATAGAAGCCGTGATGTCAGTGATAAGCTGTCCTTTGTTTCAACTTTTATTTAAATTTCTTTTCAAACGATCTTTTTTTAAACGTCCTTGGTCCTTGACATCCCTTCTCTCTTCCAAACTACTTATTGGTAGTGCAATTTTCCGCCGAATTTTTGACAGTATTAGTCACTTAGAGACTGTAAAATATCCGGAACAACCGTACAGAAAACCAATTTTCGAAAAAAATCTTAACATTCCCGATTTCACAAAAAACCACTTCAAAATGATGTACTGTACTATGATCAATCAACAGTCTAAACTAGCCATTTTATTAAAATTGAACAGTGTTTTTTCCAAGGGTTTCACGAATTTCCAGCTATGATAATTAAAGAACAATTCATTTCTGATGCATGTGTCTAAAAGCTCATAAGATAATAATCAAAAAATTAGAAGTAAGGCCGCTTAACGAAAGAAGCGATTTTACAATTACTCCAAATGATAGTACAATAATATTTGACCAATCTTAATATTCAACGACACATTATTATTTCTGTCATATTCTGTCACTTTCCATTTAGAATTCTATAAATCTTCTGGAAAGTGAATTTATCGGACATTAGATAGGCTGGTATGAATCATATCCTACTTTTTGGTGCAACGATCATGTTTTTTACTTCAGAAATTCCCACAGGGAATTTCAAACATCACGCGAGTCGAGATAATATTTGAAAAAGATTTGTGAGCCGGTGCAAATAAAACCGGCTTTACTTCTCTTGAAAAAGAAAATCTTTAAAATGCATGAAAAATCATTAAAATGTCTGTTTTAAATTGAAATAAAAAAGATTAACCGTTAGAATAGAAGCTACAAACCGCCGCTTTCATTTGAAAGAGAAAATTTTGATATTTCTTTATTACTTTTTATTTGGTTCATAAATGCTTTTCATATGTGGTCGATTCCAGCCGGTTGCACAAGCTGGGATGCCATGCGTTTTAATTGGAATGGTTTTTCGTTGGTAACAATCTTTTTTTAATTTTTATATTTTAAAATTTAATTTATATTAAAACTCTATATAGCTACCAAAAATTTCAACTTCGTTTTTAAGGTTGCCGCTACAAGTAAAAACAAAGCATAGCTCGAATGCTATAAATAAAATCATAAATCTTTCTTCTGCAATATTGACAAAAAAACTTTCGGTAATTCAAAGATACTAAATTTGTAAAATTAGGCCCGGTGGATCCTTATAATTTTAATTCTGAATTTTAGTGTTTCCCAGCTTAGTTGTCTTTGCGGTACTTTTTGTGTTAATATTTGTAATAATCAAATATTTAGCTATTCAGATTTGGCTATATTTTTTATAGTTTTTTGTAATGTCCAGAAGATTTGAGATGTTTTTTTCTGGCAAGCACATTAAGCCATTGGGGTTTTTTTGAAGAATTTTGAGCTTGGGCATTTCAATGTTTGCGGTTCTTTTCCATGGTTGCAAAACTTTGCATCAACGTTTTTAAGAGATTTAAAAGTACATTACTGTAGGAAATACAATTTCATAACTTGCATGTCTTAAATCCTCTGAATACGAGCGAAACTCATCAACATATTTGATCATAAAAACTTTTTGCTCATTCTGTAAAACTTTCATTAAACTAAGACATAAATATTATAGTCAGATTCTTACAAGTCATGATAAAACATTCTTCAGAAAGATGTTTTAAAATCAAAACTTCCATTCACAATCAACGTTAACGTTTCACACTGAGATTCAAAAACGGAAGAACCTCACTCGATAAAATATTAACTGAACGAGATTTCGTAACTTTGCTTAAGACATAAATAAAAAAAAACAAATTCTAATCATCAACCTGATTGTACTGAGCTTTTAATAGTATGTTCTCTATAAAAATGTTTAAAAAAAAGTATAACTGGCCTTTAACATTCATCAAGTATAACTGACAGTTTTTAAAAAGTCGTGGTATGTTCAGCTTTTTCTGAACTATTAAATTTGTTTCATTGTTCAAGAGCTTGCACAAATATTATTCCATGGCATCTCTGCCTTCCAAAAAGTAGTTTTTCTGCTCGTGATTCTCAGTCTGAGAAAGCGTTGACATTCAAGACAAGAACCGTTTGTGATACTCACGATGAGATAACCTAGCATCACACTGAGATTCAAAAAGGGAAAATCTCACTCAAAAAAATCTCAATCTCATGAGATTTCGCAACCTTGTTATCGAGTGACTCCGGCCATCATCGGATCCTAACTTTTCTTCGAATCGATGAATTCTCCGTTTCGATCGGATATAAGGGAGGCAGGGAGTGAGAAATCCTCACAACAACACACGGTTTTGGATTTTCGCAACTGGGAAACATAAACTATTGCTAGACGCTCTTCTCGGTTCGATTCTTGGGTACCTTTCCCGCATACAGATACTTCATTCGAAGGGTTTGCTCGGGATGTGCCAATTCCGTTCCCGATATTGGATTCGGAATAACAAATCGAAATTGGATGGGATCATCGAATGTGTGTTGGAGCAGAGAGGGCTAGTACGAATATGAAAAAGGCGGTTCGAGGGTTTTTGCCCTGTTTGCGTGCTTTCCCCTGGAATGAAGAATCAACATCGCATCGCTGAATGAATTGATATCGGGGAGAGTTTGAAACTATCGGGAGGGAAGCGCACAGATGAACTGTGGATTGGCACCAATTGACAGGAGATGAAAGAATTGTGACAGACGCGTCATAACTACGTCTTATTGAATATGGATCCAATAGTGGAGATCTAAGAAAAGACTCATGAGAATCAGAATTTAAAATTCAAAATGTAGAATCAATTCGTATCCAACAAAATCTGTATTAATTTTCACTTCCAATTTCAAAATCGAAAAACTATTCCTAGCCAGAATATTGCTAGGCATAATGTAAATATCAGCCCAACCCAAAGGTAAACATTCGATGCTCGAAATAAAAAAAAAATGTTTTTGCTGAGCGTTGCAACGACAGGTTGACAAAATTATTACCGGCATTATGATTGCTGTTTATAAACCGGTAGGAGAGTTCATTAAATATGTTTCGAATAGGACGTCGAAGGCAGCGAGTTTATTCCAGGGAATCCGTAATTACAATTTTGCTACATTGCAATTTGTTGGATTTTTTTTTTATATTCTAACGATACAATTCCACCTTCCCGCGAACTGCAACTAAGGGATGACACAAAGTACCGATCGATTGATGAGTAGTTCGTCGAAAAACCATCATCGAAACCAAAATAAATATTGATTCATGCTGCGATTCGGAAATGACGGTATCAAATTTGTGCTGAAGTGGAAATGGTACGACATGTTGTTATGACATTAAAAGGGAAAATTTTAGATTGGCACTGACTACTTAAGTAGGAACGATAAATATTCTTAAATTCAAACTTGTTGAAAGACAAAGTAAATAATCGCAATACGCTCTTTTATATATTTAACATTTTTGGCAATGATGGCATTTTTGTCATTTTTGATATTTTAATCATATTTGACAATTTTGATATTTCTGACCTTTTTGATATGTTTGAAATTTTTGAACATTCAAAAATCTTTGGAATTTCTGTAATTTTAGACCTTTTTGTCATTTTTAACATTTTGTAGGAGTTTCACAATATTGACATTTTTGATGCTTTTGACATTTTTGACATTTTTGACATTTTTGTCATTTCTGAGATTTTTGACATTTTTGAATTTTTTTACTTTCTTAACATTTTCGACATTTTCGTCATTTTTGTCATTTTTGTCATTTTTTGTCATTTTTGTCATTTTTGTCATTTTTGTCATTTTTGTCATTTTTGTCATTTTTGTCATTTTTGTCATTTTTGTCATTTTTGTCATTTTTGTCATTTTTGTCATTTTTGTCATTTTTGTCATTTTTGTCATTTTTGTCATTTTTGTCATTTTTGTCATTTTTGTCATTTTTGTCATTTTTGTCATTTTTGTCATTTTTGTCATTTTTGTCATTTTTGTCATTTTTGTCATTTTTGTCATTTTTGTCATTTTTGTCATTTTTGTCATTTTTGTCATTGTTGTCATTGTTGTCATTTTTGTCGTTTTTGTCATTTTTGTCATTTTGACATTTATGACAGTTTTGAAAGTTTTGACATTTGGACATTATTTGACATTTTTGACATTTTTGACATTTTTGACATTTTTGACATTTTTTGACATTTTTGACATTTTTGACATTTTTGACATTTTTGACATTTTTGACATTTTTGACATTTTTGACATTTTTGACATTTTTGACATTTTTGTCATTTTTGACAATTTTGACATTTTTGACATTTTTGACATTTTTGACATTTTTGACATTTTCGAAATTTTTAACATTTTTGACATTTTTAACATTTTTAACATTTTTGTCATTTTTGACATTTTGGTCGTTTTTGTCGCTTTTGTCATATTTGTCATTTTTGTCATTTTTGTCATTTTTGTCCTTTTTGTCATTTTTGTCATTTTTGTCATTTTTGTCATTTTTGTCATTTTTGATTTTTGACATTTTTGACATTTTTGACATTTTTGACATTTTTGACATTTTTGACATTTTTGACATTTTTGACATTTTTGACATTTTTGACATTTTTGACATTTTTGACATTTTTGACATTTTTGACATTTTTGACATTTTTGACATTTTTGACATTTTTGACATTTTTGACATTTTTGACATTTTTGACATTTTTGACATTTTTGACATTTTTGACATTTTTGACATTTTTGACATTTTTAACATTTTTGACATTTTTGACATTTTTGACATTTTTGACATTTTTGACATTCTTGACATTTTTGACATTTTTGACATTTTTGACATTTTTGACATTTTTGACATTTTTGACATTTTTGACATTTTTGACATTTTTGACATTTTTGACATTTTTGACATTTTTGACATTTTTGACATTTTTGACATTTTTGACATTTTTGACATTTTTGACATTCTTGACATTTTTGACATTTTTGACATTTTTGACATTTCTGACATTTTTGACATTTTTGACATTTTTGACATTTTTGTCATTTTTGTCATTTTTGTCATTTTTGTCATTTTTGTCATTTTTGTCATTTTTGATTTTTGACATTTTTGACATTTTTGTCATTTTTGATTTTTGACATTTTTGACTTTTTTGACATTTTTGACATTTTTGACATTTTTGACATTTTTGACATTTTTGACATTTTTGACATTTTTGACATTTTTGACATTTTTGACATTTTTGACATTTTTGACATTTTTGACATTTTTGACATTTTTGACATTTTTGACATTTTTGACATTTTTGACATTTTTGACATTTTTGACATTTTTGACATTTTTGACATTTTTGACATTTTTGACATTTTTGACATTTTTGACATTTTTGACATTTTTGACATTTTTGACATTTTTGACATTTTTGACATTTTTGACATTTTCGACATACTGTCATTTTTGACATTTTTGATCATTTTTAACATTTTTGATATTGTTGAAATTTTTGAAATTAATGACCTTTTTGACATTTTAGACTTTTGTGACATTTTGTCATTTTATATTTTTTTGGCTTTTTTGACATTTTAACATATTTGACAGTTTTGGCATTTTCGACAATTTTGACATTTTTATCATTTTTGTCGTTTTTGTTATTTTTGTCATTTTTGGCATTTTGAACATTTTCGACATTTTTGAAGATTTTGACATTTTTGGAATTTTTAACCTTTTTTTCGTTTTTGACATTTTCGGAATTCTGGCGTTGTGATTACTTAAAAATCTAAAAAAAAAACTTCCATTTTTTTTTAACATTTTTTTTGCATTTTTCACGTTTTTGACATTTTTATATCAAACAATTTTTCATCAAACAATTAGTTTCTCCCATAATCTCTTTTCTGGTGTCCTCTGTCCTTTTTGGAAACCGATTTGAGTCTGGTTTTAAACTGTCTCAAATTGGAAGCGCAGTTTTTGTTGGTAGTTCTAATGAAATGCCATCGTTTTATTACTCTTCCAACTTCCTGCTGAGTTTTGCTTATAAATGAAGGAGTTTAATTTATCACCCAGCGCATTACATCAACTGCCAATCGACTGGCCCAGCTTCCGTGCAGCATAATTCATGTGCCGGGCGTATTATAGCGAGAGTTTTACTGCTGCAATTAAAAGCTCGCCATTGCTGATTGCCACCCAGAGAATAACGAGGATGAGGACCAGGACGAGGCACCTTTATCTTCCGGGATCCTTCTGAGTCTTTTCTGTGTGTCTCCAGTGTTCCATCTTCATCCTCGTTCCAGAAGAATGCGGGTGGCTCCATAATGCACGCAATTTATGACTGTTGCTTTTCATTTGCATCTTCCCCAGTACAATTAATCTTACTCAAGTGCATCTCGCGTTGTTTCCGAGAGTAGAACTGCTGGAAAAGCTTTTGGTCCCGCGGAAAACTATTTTCACAGTGTTACGACGGTTAGGATGGCTGATTTTTAGAATTTTGTGTAAACATTTTTTTGGATTTTATCTTCATCTTTTCCCAAGTATTGAAGGTGTCTCACAGAGCATAGGAGTTCTTATAAATTTTTTTAATTTCTTATAAAGACTTCTTCAAGAAAAAAAAATCGACTTTTCACTGTCGATAAAAAAAATACCTTCAACTTCCTTCATAACTAAAATCATTCTAATTCAAGCCACCCTCCCGGAACTTTGCTGTCGTTATTGTTGCCTTTGATAGGGCTCGGATACCACGTGCCTCGGCAAGGACCAGAGCAGCACGTTTCCGAGGTTTTGTGGTCCTTGGACTCGAAAATAGCATTTGGCTGATGATGAGGGTTTCCGGAATCTTTTTTTCCCATTCACTCCCTCTCTATCTCGCTCCAGCTATGATTTAGTTTTGTTTATGATGATGCCGTTAATTCTGGTAGCTAGATGATGATGATGATTATGATCACCATGCCATGATGATGATGAAGAATGTCAGCTTTTCTTCCATCAGCGTTTCCGTTCCGGTTGGAGGAGTCGTCAGTCTTTTTGCATCTCTCCCTCACCGCGCCGCTCTCTAGTTCAATCTGACTGGCCAAGTGTTATGCAACGCAATGTTTGATGTCGGTTCTGATAACAGCTCAACTGGAAACCGCAACTGCGTCACTCTGCGAAAAGCATTTCTTCTTTGTGGTAAAATGGCTCGGAAATCGAATTTAAATTGACGAAAAGCTTGGAATATTTTATCGCATCAAAATTCGTTCAACAGAATTCGCCTTCAAACGCAGGTTTACGGGCTATTTCGACATTCTCGATAAAATTAAAATTTTCAATGGAGGAAAAATTCACATAAAAGAATAAGCTCACACAAAAAATAGAAGGATTTCAAAATGCCAAAAAAACTGATGAAAAAAATTATGACAAAGAGACACAGTAAATAATTCAGCGAAAAAGGCATGGAATCGACACATCATTTACATGAAACTACAAAAAAAAAATTCCAATAAAATGACACAAAAATGATAAAAAGGATAAAAATAACAAATACTTTTTTTTTAAATTACCAAAATGTCAAAAAAATTACAAAAATGATAAAAATGACAAAAATGACAAAAATGACAATAATGACAAAAATGTGTAACGTTTTTGAAATTTTTGATATTTTTGAGGTTTTTGACATTTTTGACATTTTTGACATTTTTGACATTTTTGACATTTTTGACATTTTTGACATTTTTGACATTTTTGTCATTTTTGTCATTTTTGTCATTTTTGACATTTTTAGCATTTTTGACATTTTTGACATTTTTTTGACATTTTTGACGTTTTTGATATTTTTTACATTTTTGAAATTTTTAACATTTTTGTCAGTTTTGACATTTTTGAAATTTTTGACATTTTTGACATTTTTGACATTTTTGACATTTTTGATATTTTTGTCATTTTTGTCATTTTTGTCATTTTTGTCATTTTTGTCATTTTTGTCATTTTTGTCATTTTTGTCATTTTTGTCATTTTTGTCATTTTTGTCATTTTTGTCATTTTTGTCATTTTTGTCATTTTTGTCATTTTTGTCATTTTTGTCATTTTTGTCATTTTTGTCATTTTTGTCATTTTTGTCATTTTTGTCATTTTTGTCATTTTTGTCATTTTTGTCATTTTTGTCATTTTTGTCATTTTTGTCATTTTTGTCATTTTTGTCATTTTTGTCATTTTTGTCATTTTTGTCATTTTTGTCATTTTTGTCATTTTTGTCATTTTTGTCATTTTTGTCATTTTTGTCATTTTTGTCATTTTTGTCATTTTTGTCATTTTTGTCATTTTTGTCAGTTTTGTCATTTTTGTCATTTTTGTCATTTTTGTCATTTTTGTAATTTTTGTTATTTTTGTTATTTTTTGTAATTTTTGTAATTTGTGTTAATTTTGTAATTTTTGTAATTTTTGTAGTTTTTGTAATTTTTATAATTTTTGTAATTTTTGTTGTTTTTTAAATTTTTGTTATTTTTATAATTTTTTTATTTTCGTTATTTTTGTAATTTGAAATTGTTGTATTTTTTTAAATTTTTTGTAATTATTGTAGTTTTTGTAATTTTTTTTTATGTTTGTTATTTTTGTGATTCTTTTAATTTTTGTAGTTTTTGTAATTTTTGTAGTTTTTGAAATTTTTATAATTTTTGTAATTTTTGTTGTTTTTTTTCATTTTTGTTATTTTTTTAATTTTTGTCATTTTCGTTATTTTTGTAATTTTCGAAATTGTTGTAATTTATTAAATTTTTGTTACCTCTGTAATTTTTGTAATTTTTTTATTTTTGTCATTTTAGTTATTATTAGAATTTTTGTAGTTTTTTTTAATTTGTTGCAATTTTTGTAATTTTTTTAATTACTGTTATTTTTGTAAATTTTGTTTTTTTTTGTTATGTTTGTGATTTTAAAATTTTCGTCATTTTTGTCATTTTAAGTATTTTTTAATTTTTGTTATTTTTGTAGTCTTTGTATTTTTTGATATTTTTATTTTTTTTAATTTAATTACAAAAATTACAAAAATAAAAAAAAAAATGAAAAAAAATGACACAATAAAATGACAAAAATGACCAAAATTTAAATAATAACAAAAATCACAAAAATTTCAAAGAAACAAAACTGACAAAAATTACAAAAATAAAAAAAAATGTTAAAAATGACAAAATTGAAAAAAAATTAAATAAGTTTTGTAATTTTTGTCATTTTGCTAATTTTTGTCATTTTTTGATTTGATTTTTTCGTCATTTCGGTATTTTGTCAGTTTAGTCTTTTTGTAATTATTGTAACTTTTATAATTATTTTTATTCTCGTAATTTTTGTAATTTTTTTTTTTTGTAATTTTTTTGTAATTTCTATCTTTTGTTATTTTTGTAATTCTTTTAATTTTTGTTATTTTTTTTCATTTTTGTTATTTTTAATTTTTGTTATTTTTGTCAATTTTGTTATGTTTGTAAATTTTGTAATTTTTGTATTTTTTTTTTGATTTTGTAGTCTTTGACATTTTTGTTATTTTTTTTAATTTTTGTAACTTTTTTATTTTTGTCATTTTTTTTAATTGTTTTTTTTTGTAATATTAGTCATTTTCGTTATTTTTGTAATATTTGTAATTTTTGTTATTTTTATTATTTTTGTAATATTGGTAATTTTTGTAAGTTTGGTTTTAAATCACAAATATTACAAATACAAATTTCAATTTAAAAAAAAATGAAAAAAGGGCACTTAAATGGCCCAAATATGGCACGGGAATGACACACAAAATGTTCAAAAGTTACATAAAAATAACACAAAAAGAGACATACATGGATTGATAATCCCACGTAAAATCACAAGTAATAACTCAAAATCAACACAAAAATGATACAAAATTAACAAAAGAATGACTCAAAACTCACACTAAAATCACACAAAACTGAAACAAAAATGTTTCGAAAATAACTCAAAAATGACATGAAAATAACTCTAAAGTGACATGAATATGACACAAAAATGTCATAAAAATAACACAGAAATGTTACAAATTCGTCACAAGAATGTAACAAAATTGGCACCAATGGATCACAAGAATGTAACAAAAAAGACACTAATCTATATATATAAAAATGAATGTTTGTCTGTCTGTCTGTTCCCTATAGACTCGGAAACTACTGAACCGATCATCGTCAAAACTGGCATCTGAGGGTTTTTGAGGCCGGGGATGGTTTCTGTAATAGTCAAAACTCCATCCGACTTAAGGAAGGAGAGGCTTCCATACAAAATTTGTAGCTTTTCGAAACAAATTAAAGTCATGACATCCATTTTCTTGAGATTTTTTTTTTCCTTTGGGCGGTTTGTTTTTCGTCTCCAAGGTCGAGGCGTCGAGAGCCAGCGTCGCAAAAGGATAGTAACCCAGGCATAGCATACTGATCAGTGGGAATATTTTGGCGCGTATTTCTTAACCAAGA
>NC_073693.1:326176081-326245986 GCF_029784155.1 Uranotaenia lowii
TTTCAACGCATATCATCCGAAGCTACAGTTTACTATGGAAGAAGAAAGAGAAAACAAGATTCCTTACCTGGACACTGTGGTTATCAGAAATCCAGACCAAACCATATCAACCCAGTGGTACGCAAAACCCATATCATCGGGAAGGCTGTTAAACTTCTACTCTCACCACCCCACCGTAATGAAGTTGAATGTAGCGTTCAACTTCATGAAGAGAGTTGTTAAATTAACAACCAATCAAACCATCCAACAGTGCAAACAAATAATTTTCCAACACCTACGAGCCAATGACTACCCAGCCCATCTAATCAACAGGTTACTCAATCAACTCAACATAAATAGAACCACAAACAATAATGAACATCATGCAACCGTACAACCAACAACCCCACAACATCAAAACACAGCATCGATCACCCAACAGCAGCAGCAGCACAGCACCAACAACGGAATACAAGCAGCCACAGATAGCATTCACATCACATCAACTCACCTTTCGCAATCAGGATCAACTCAGGAATTCAGCTACAGAACCTTAATCTACGTACCTTCATTGACCAGCAGAATCACCAGAGACCTAAAAGTAAATTTTCCGAACGTTAGAATTGCCCAAAAAACCATCAATAATGTTGGAAAATTGTATCCCAACGTCAAAGATGTCGTTTTGCCTGCCCAACAGTCGAACATCATCTACAGCGTACCGTGCCGAGACTGTGAAGCTGTTTACATCGGATTAAGTACAAACACTCTAACAAAAAGAATGTATGGACACAAATCCGATGTAAACAAATATGAAAAGGTATTAGCGAATGGAACCACCAACACCATGGACATAAAAAAACAGCTCGGAGACACCACGGCAATGACGGATCATATCATAACTACAACACACAGATTCGAACATTGCAGAGCGAAGATCATCGACAGAGCACAACATAAACAAACCCTACGTGTATTGGAAATGTGCCATATCACCAACACCCAAAACGCTGTGAACTTCAGAACAGACACCGCCAAACTCAGCTCAACATACGCCGGAATATTACATGCAGTTAAAACACACACAAAAACAAAAAATAGCAATAGAACAGGAACCAATACACATAGCTTAGATAGTATAAACCACAACATGATTTCACCTTTACAAACTCAATCAGAAAGCTCAAATATCAACAATACCCACAGTTTCCACATTTCATACTAACATGAACCCAACATCATCCACACTCCATCTTAATTCAAACCGAACGTTAACAGTGTGATCATAGTGACACGGATGAAAACTTTTTCGTTTCATCCGTTGAAATATGTAAGATATTTTAATCAATGTATGTATGAACATGAAACAGATAACAATTGTACATTTATAACAGACGAGCAGCAATCAATGGACTCCTAGCCGTTGGACTAAAACGAAATCGACAAAAACAACAGACAGCAAAGTGAGTTACAACACTACATTTCACAAATCATTAACAACGCTCAAAACAATAATTTGCAATAAAATTTCCAGTTCCCTTGAAAAAGACCAACAAAACTGGTCGAAACGTCGGGTATTTCAAAAACCATCGTTGTTTGATCTACATCCAAGACCGAAAAAGCCAAAATTAAATTACTATATATCATTCCCGGTCGTAAACATAAACCTAATTTTATTTTACAAATATCATAATTTTTACTTCAAATTGCAAATCTTGCATGTGTTATCCAACTTTTTTTTTTCTCATTTCTCGTTTCTCATTTCTCATTTCTCATTTCTCATTTCTCATTTCTCATTTCTCATTTCTCATTTCTCATTTCTCATTTCTCATCTCTCATTTTTAATTTCTCATTTCTCGTTTCTCGTTTCGCATTTCTGATTTCTCATTTCTCGTTTCTCATTTCTCATCTCTCATTTCTCATTTCTCATTTCTCATTTCTCATTTCTCATTTCTCATTTCTCATTTCTCATTTCTCATTTCTCATTTCTCATTTCTCTTTCTCATTTCTCATTTCTCATTTCTCATTTCTCATTTCTCATTTCTCATTTCTCATTTCTGATCTATCATTTCTCATTTCTCATTTCTCACTTCTCATTTCTCATTTCTCATTTCTCATTTCTCATTTCTCATTTCTCATTTCTCATTTCTCATTTCTCATTTCTCATTTCTCATTTCTCATTTCTCATTTCTCATTTCTCATTTCTCATTTCTCATTTCTCATTTCTCATTTCTCATTTCTCATTTCTCATTTCTCATTTCTCATTTCTCATTTCTCATTTCTCATTTCTCATTTCTCATTTCTCATTTCTCATTTCTCATTTCTCATTTCTCATTTCTCATTTCTCGTTTCTCGTTTCTCATTTCTCATTTCTCATTTCTCATTTCTCATTTCTCATTTCTCATTTCTCATTTCTCATTTCTCATTTCTCATTTCTCATTTCTCATTTCTCATTTCTCATTTCTCATTTCTCATTTCTCATTTCCCATTTTTCATTTCTTATTTCTCATTTCTCAATTCTCAATTCTCAATTCTCAATTCTCAATTTTCATTACTCATTTCTCATTTCTCATTTCTCATTTCTCATTTCTCATTTCTCATTTCTCATTTCTCATTTCTCATTTCTCATCTCTCATTTTTAATTTCTCATTTCTCGTTTCTCGTTTCGCATTTCTGATTTCTCATTTCTCGTTTCTCATTTCTCATCTCTCATTTCTCATTTCTCATTTCTCATTTCTCATTTCTCATTTCTCATTTCTCATTTCTCATTTCTCATTTCTCATTTCTCATTTCTCATTTCTCATTTCTCATTTCTCATTTCTCATTTCTCATTTCTCATTTCTCATTTCTCATTTCTCATTTCTCATTTCTCATTTCTCATTTCTCATTTCTCATTTCTCATTTCTCATTTCTCATTTCTCATTTCTCATTTCTCATTTCTCATTTCTCATTTCTCATTTCTGATCTATCATTTCTCATTTCTCATTTCTCACTTCTCATTTCTCATTTCTCATTTCTCATTTCTCATTTCTCATTTCTCATTTCTCATTTCTCATTTCTCATTTCTCATTTCTCATTTCTCATTTCTCATTTCTCATTTCTCATTTCTCATTTCTCATTTCTCATTTCTCATTTCTCATTTCTCATTTCTCATTTCTCATTTCTCATTTCTCATTTCTCATTTCTCATTTCTCATTTCTCATTTCTCATTTCTCATTTCTCATTTCTCGTTTCTCGTTTCTCATTTCTCATTTCTCATTTCTCATTTCTCATTTCTCATTTCTCATTTCTCATTTCTCATTTCTCATTTCTCATTTCTCATTTCTCATTTCTCATTTCTCATTTCTCATTTCTCATTTCTCATTTCCCATTTTTCATTTCTTATTTCTCATTTCTCAATTCTCAATTCTCAATTCTCAATTCTCAATTCTCAATTTTCATTACTCAGTTCTCATTTCTCATTTCTCATTTCTCATTTCTCATTTCTCATTTCTCATTTCTCAGTTCTTTTTTCTCATTTCTCATTTCTCAGTTCTTTTTTCTCATTTCTCATTTCTCATGGCATATTTCTTATTTCTCATTTCTCATTTTTCCTTTTTCATTTCTCATTTCTCATTTATCATTGATCGTTTCCCATTTCTCATTTCTCATTTATCATTGATCGTTTCCCATTTCTCATTTCTCATTTCTCATTTCTCATTTCTCATTTCTCATTTCTCATTTCTCATTTCTCATTTCTCATTTCTCATTTCTCATTTCTCATTTCTCATTTCTCATTTCTCATTTCTCATTTCTCATTTCTCATTTCTCATTTCTCATTTCTCATTTCTCATTTCTCATTTCTCATTTCTCATTTCTCATTTCTCATTTCAAATTTCTCATTTCTCATTTCTCATTTCTCATTTCTCATTTCTCATTTCTCATTTCTCATTTCTCATTTCTTATTTCTTATTTCTCATTTCTCACTTCTCATTTCTCATTTCTCATTCCTCATTTCTCATTTCTCATTTCTCATTTCTCATTTCTCATTTCTCATTTCTCATTTCGCATTTCTCATTTCTCATTTCACATTTCTGATTTCTCATTTCTCATTTCTCATTTCTCATTTCTCATTTCTCATTTCTCATTTCTCATTTCTCATTTCTCATTTCTCATTTCTCATTTCTCATTTCTCATTTCTAATTTCTCATTTCTCATTTCTCATTTCTCATTTCTCATTCCTTATTTCTCATTGCTCATTTCTCATTTCGCATTTCTCATTTCTCATTTCTCATTTCTCATTTCTCATTTCTCATTTCTCATTTCTCATTTCTCATTTCTCATTTCTCATTTCTCATTTCTCATTTCTCATTTCTCATTTCTCATTTCTCATTTCTCATTTCTCATTTCTCATTTCTCATTTCTCATTTCTCATTTCTCATTTCTCATTTCTCATTTCTCATTTCTCATTTCTCATTTCTCATTTCTCATTTCTCATTTCTCATTTCTCATTTCTCATTTCTCATTTCTCATTTCTCATTTCTCATTTCTCATTTCTCATTTCTCATTTCTCATTTCTCATTTCTCATTTCTCATTTCTCATTTCTCATTTCTCGTTTCTCATTTCTCATTGCATGATTTCAAATTTTCGTGAATTCTGACTTTCTCAAAAAAATTCTAGCCTTCTGACATTTAGAGTTTTTGAATCTTCAACTTTTTTTTTTGCTCAGACCTATCGATCCAGAAATGAATCTTCAACTTTTAGACTATCAAATTTTAATTTTAAGACATAAAGACTCTCCGAGTTTTTGGCAGTTCGACTATCTGATGATTCAAGTTTTAGGTTTTCCGAATTCTCCACTTTTCTACTTTCCAAATTTTCCAATTTGGACTTTCCATTATTTTAATTTTTAACTTGTCGATCAGTTGAGTATTCAAATTTTCTTCTTTTCTACTTTTCGATTTATTACTTTTCAGCTATTCAATTTTTGACTTTTTGAATGTCCAACTTTTCAATTGTCATACTATTCGATTCACGATTTAATGACTTTCGCCTTTTTATTATGTCGTCTTTTCTGCTTTACAATTTCCGGCTATTAATTTTTTTTACTTTTCAACTTTCGAATCTTTTTCCATTTTTCGATATGTTAACATTCCGAATTCTAGACTTTTCAAACCTTACATTTTCCGACTTTCTGATTTTTTGACTTGCTGACCTACTTCTCATTTTACTTTTCCTTTTTTTTTCGTCATTTTCTTTCTGGTATCACGTCTCCTTTTGGCAAACATGAAAATAAATGAGGGCCAGTATCTCCTACGATATGCCCTTGCTGACCTTCCAAATTTCAAACAATCTGAATTTCTGTCTTTCTGACTTTCTGTCTTTTTGACTTTCAAACTTCTTGACTTTTTGACTCCATGATTTTCTGACTTTCTAAAGTTCTGACTTTTGATATTCTGAATATCTGACATCTGACTTTACTTCTTGATTTTCTTGAAATTCTGAATTGCTGATTATTTATCATTCCTTTTCGTGACTTTTTGTCCTTTTTCAGTCTAGTTTCATCTTTTTGATTTCCATACATTTCGATGTTATAACTTTTATATTTATGAAAAGGGTGACGTCTACACTTTATGGCTTTACGAAATTCTGCAATTAAGAAATTCAAATACGCGTTATTCCTAAATTTTATGCATTCTGATATTAAATTTTTGAATTCTGATTTATCATTTGTTCTTCATGATTCTCAGTTTCCGTTAACTGATTTTCAATTTTATTTTTGCTTTAAGGTTTTTGATATTCGATTCCCGATTTAAAGAATCAGATTCGGAAGTCTTAAGTCTCAAATCTTGAGTCAGAAATCTGAAGTATGATGTTTGTGAAATGAAGTCTAAAATACGAAATCTGAAGCACTAAATTTAATGTATTAAGTCTGAAGTATGAAGTTTAAAGTACGAAGTCTGTAGTAAAAAGTCTGAAGTATGAAGTCTGAACTAAGAAATCTGAACTACGAAATCTGAAGTAGATGCCTTAAGTATGAAGCCTGAAGTATGAAGTCTGAAGTATGAAGTCTAGAGTCTTTGGTATGAAGTATAAAGTACGAAATCTGAAGTAAAAAGTCTGAAGTATGAAGTCTGAACTATGAAATTTTAACTACAAAGTTTGAAGTAGATGTCTGAAGTATGAAGCCTGAACTATGAAGTCTGAAGTACGAAGTCTGAAGTATGAAGTCTGAAGTATGAAGTCTGAAGTATGAAGTCTGAAGTATGAAGTCTGAAGTATGAAGTCTGAAGTATGAAGTCTGAAGTATGAAGTCTGAAGTATGAAGTCTGAAGTATGAAGTCTGAAGTATGAAGTCCGAAGTATGAAGTCTGAAGTTTGAAATCTGAAGTATGAAGTCTGAAATATAAAGTCTATAGTATGAAGCCTAAAGTACGGAGTCTGTAGAAAAAAGTCTAAAAAATGAAGTCTGAAGTATGAATTTGAAGTACGATTTCTGAAGTACGAAGTCTGTGCTATAAGTTCTGAAGAACGAAGTCTGAAGTATGAAGTCTGTAGCATGAAGTCGGAAGTTTGAAACCTGAAGTATGAAATCTGAAGTATGAAGTCTCAAGTATGAAGTTTGAAGTATGAAGTCTGAAGAATGAAGTCTGAAGTATAAAATCTAGAGTATAAAGCCTGTGGTATGAAGTCTAAAGTACGAAGTCTGTAGTAAAAAGTCTGAAGTATGAAATCTGAAGTATGAAGTTAGAAGTATGAAATCTGAAGCATAAAGTCTGAAGTATACAGTCAGAAGTAGGAAATCTAAAGTATAAAGTCTGTGGTATGAAGTCTAAAGTACGAAGTCTGTAGTAAAAAGTTTGAAGTATGAAGTTGAAGTACGATTTCTGAAGTACGAAGTCTGTGCTATGAAGTCTGAAGAACGAAGTCTGAAGTATGAAGTCTGAAGTATGAAGTCTTAAGTATGAAATCTGAAATATGAAGTCTAAACTATGAAGTCTGAAGTATGAAGTCTGAAGTATGAAATCTGAAGTATGAAGTCTGAAGTATGCAGTCTGAAGTATGCAGTTGAAGTACGATTTCTGAAGTACGAAGTCTGTGCTATGAAATCTGAAGTCCGAAGTCTGAAGTATGAAGTCTGAAGAACAAAGTCTTAAGTATGAAATATGAAGTATGAAGTCTGAAGTATGAAGTCTGAAGTATGAAGTCTGAAGTATGAAGTCTGAAGTATGCAGTCTGAAGTATGAAATCTGTGGTATGAAATCTGTTGTATGAAGTCTGTTGTATGAAGTCTAAAGTATGAAGTCTGAAGTACAAAGTTTGAAGTACGAAATCTTAATATGAAGTCTTAAGTACAAAGTCTTAAGCATGAAGTTTGAAGTATGAAGTCTAAAGTATAAGTCTGAAGTATAAAGTCAGAAGTATGTAGTCTAAAGTATTTAGTCTGAAGTATGAAATCTGTGGTATGAAGTCTGTTGTATGAAGTTTGTTGTATGAAGTCTGTTGTATGAAGTCTAAAATATGAAGTCTGAAGTACGAAGTCTGAAGTATGCAGTCTTTGGTATGAAGTCTGTGGTATGAAGTCTTAAGGATGATGTCTGAAGTATGAAGTCTGTGGTATAAAGCGTGAAGAACGAAGTCAGAAGTTTGGAGTATAAAGTCTGAAATGCGAATTTCGAAGTATTAAATCTAAAGTATGAAGTCATAAATATGAAGTCTAAAATATGAAGTCTGATGTCTGAACTTTTAATTATGGAGAATGGAGTTTCAAGTCTGAAGCCTGAAGATTGGAGTCTAAAGTCTGAATGACTTTTTCGAATAGTTGTGTGCAATATGAATTATAAATAACTCTTACTTCCTTAATAATTCATTATCTTCTTTAAATATTTGATTAAAAAATAAAATTTTTTTGAGCGTTTTAATTTCGATTAAAAGATAAAAACAGTTTCCTATTTTTGCAACTTTACTGTGGTTATTTTTTTTAAAGAATAAGGGTATTGTTCTCGGTTTTTGTAATTAAGCTAAATAACAAGATTTGAAATGGAGCTATTTTCAATACTCATACTTTGCCTTTATCCTGGTTAAATTAAACGAAAGCTTCACTCAATGAGAGATCTGAGGAAACATTTGTTTATCCTAATCCCATTGTTTTCCCATGAATGAACAGAAATTTTTCCACGCATAATAGGCAAATAACACGAACCACAATGAACACAATTTTTTCCCCACATAGGTAATTTACTCCTTGCATCGCTAATGAGATTAATTTTCTTCGGGGCAGTTGTGTGAATTTGTAATTGGCCACCCACAAACAGGGAAAACAGAATCAACTTCCTCCATCTCTCTCTCAGCTGCATCAGCTTAGAGCTGCAAGATGTGCATCGTATCAATCAACACGTGGTCTGTCGCATCCATTTCAATTCCGAATTTCAACCCTTCCGGGTGTGGCGATGAACGAACGAACAATTTGGCTCGATAAAATCACCCTCCTCGATTCGGTACGTTTTGTTGGGTTGTAATCTAATCTCCCCCACCACCATTTCTCCTAAAAAACAGTTTGCATAATAACGTTTACGAGGACACACTTCTAACAGGAGGATTCCCAGTATTCAAATTGATCCTGTCACGAATTCTAAATGTGTGCTAGAACATGCATATGCTTTATGGCTCGTGGCTGCGGGTGGTTTTTGCCCATGTTTTGGGCCAATTAGCTGCAGGGCAAAATTGTTTGATTGAGGGGTTCTTCGTCGAATGAATGGGAAATCGGTGTTTAGAATAGGGAAGAGGGGCAAAGTTGTTGACGAAAAAAGTCAATTGATTTATAAACACTGCCCGGCTACCGAACCAAACTTAATTTGCATAATTTGAAAATTATTGCAGCGAGGGGTTTTCACACCAACTCTACTGTGTTGAGTAACATGTGCGGGTACTACGCATCCAGTAAAGATTTATTGAGGGGGGGCTTATGGATGCCGTGTATCGGTTATCTGTCAGGGACCAGTTGCTGCTGCTGCCTGGTGTTAGATTTCGCAAAACAAGCAGCTGATCAACAACCGTTTAGTGGGTTTCAGTAACGGGATTAGCGCAGTGAGATATTAGTTTTATTGATTTATAGTTTATTAATACTATTTGTTATTGCAAATATGGGGTGAAATCGCTCCCAACTGTAATTGAGATTGAATTATAATACCTAAATAGTTATTTTGGAACCGAAATTTTGAAACTCAAGAAGATTCGGGGAAAAAAATAAATACTCAGAAAAAGGAAACAGAATAAAAAATAGAATTTAAAAATACGACCCAATTATTCCGAAAACTTATTTATCTATTTCTTTGTGTGAAATTTGTGGCACTTATTAGTCACTAAATATATAAATTGTAATTTCTGTGTCATTTTCGTGTAATTTTTGTGTCATTTCTGTACCAATTCTGTGTCATTTCTGGGTCATTTTTTTGTAGTTTCTATATTATTTCTTTGTAGTTTCTGTGTTATTTCTGTGTTATTTCATTGTCATTTCTATGACATTTCTGTTACTTTTCTGTGACATTTTTGTGACATTTCTGTGACATTTTTATATTCATCATGCTAATACATTGAATTGTTTCTGAGAATTATCTTATCAGTAGAATTCGATTGAAACTCAAATTTAAATTTCCCTTGCTAAGCCAAAAATCTTCTGCATTTGTTTTTCATTCGCAAAAAAAAAAACGATCTTTGACAAAGTCATCATTCGACGTGTTTTTGCAAAATTCACTCATGTCAAGCATGTTCATTTAATATTGCTTCCGTTTTTTTTTGCTGTTTCTTCATCGGATATTCAACATACATCACAGAAGCATACCTTGAGAGAGATTTTTGTTTTTTTTTCTTCTTGCTGATGTTGTTCTCCTCGTTCGAGCAAGTTGTTGACACAATTTCCACCCGTGCATAAGACGAATCGTTTCGACTTGAAGAGGCAGAGATTTTTGGCCCGGAGCAGCAATTTTGCAGAAAGAAAATAAACGAACAGCTAGCAGGGAACAAAAAAAAATGGAAAGTAGTCAAGAGCTTGAGGTACTCGTGTTGCCAACCGCTACCATTTCTGACTTTGCCCCAGTGGAAACTACTTTAACTGGAGCCAAATTGGGGCTCTCGAGTGTTCGGGAAAAATCGACCGATTATCCTTTCGGTTGGGCTCGGAAAATTTAAGGTAATCATTGAATCCTTAATCTACCATAAGAAGCCACTTAGGTTACCTTTAAACATCCTCATGACAAAAATGCTTGGTTTCAATTCACAATCTTAAAAACTTTACCAAATTTCATCAATCCCTAGTACCGTCAACTGGGGCAACATGCAACAATTTTCAACTTCAATGGCTTCTAAAAAACTTATGTTCACAGTCAATCGTATCCTTTATGCATCAAAAGTTTTAAGGATGCTGGGGCATCAAATTGGCGTAGTTCAAAAAATTATTGGTTTCTTCAGTTATTTTTATTTTTCAAAAAACATGCGATTTTCACCCTCCTTAGAAAATGGGGTAACTTGCAACAAACTTTGTTTTTAATGAAAAATCTTATGAAAACGTACGAAAAATCATAGTTTTTAATACATTTGCGATGCCTTAAAGACCATTAAGCATGACAACACCAATTGCAGTAGTTTTTGGGTCTGTAATAACAAATTTTCACATTTTTTCTGAAAATGAGGATGCTGCATACATTTAGGGGCTAAATAATACTACGAAAAATTCTGCAAGCTGAAATCATAAAAATAAATGTTTGGATGAATGAAATTTAAATGTTTACAAACGCGTGATGCAAAACATTCATATTCCAACACATGGAAACGAGATTTACAAGGTATTTCTTTGATTTGCATTTTGTTGCATTTAACCCCAGACACCTAACTGAATTTTAAAAATATTCATTTAAAAAAAATGGGTGATTGTTCGAAAAATATTTTTACACCAACAATGTTGATATAACATGAGGAAACCTGTAAAAAGTTTGTAGGCAATTTTATCAAGCCGATCCGTCATACTGGGTAAAGTTTTTTTCGACTTCAAAACATTTTAAAATTTGTACATTTATTGCTCGATTTTTCAAATTTTACATAAAAATAAAAAACTTAAGACAACTAGCTTAAGATGCGAGAAATTATGTCATCATCATTTTGTTATCATTAAAAGATAACTTTATTACTATACATTAAACAAAAAACTGATTCAATGTAGTGTTATATAAGTGTTGCATCGAACCCCGCTGTTGCATGATGCCCCGTTTGACGGTACTTCCGGTTCCCCGATTTTACAAATTACCCTTCAAATCAATTTCGCACCGAAGTTTCCTAAAGTGCCGTTTAAAGTGCAATTAGTATCGATTTCCGGGCGAAGGTCGTGGAATTTTCCACCCAACAACACGTCAAACAATCTCGAAAATTTTCGATCAGGGGTTGAAAGAGTTATTGATGGATTAATTTATTCATAAAAGCGGGGGACGCGACGCTTGGGCTATCTGAGTAAAACTATGTAAGGGGAAGTAGCTGAAATGCGTCAGGATATAAAAAAGCCACAAAGGACCATCGGCACCCCTAACTAGAGCGCTAGATACATTTTGCTATACGGATACTGATGATAAATTGGTTTTGAAATGTTCCTTTGCAGCGATCACTGGGGCAATCGGTTTATGATGCAGTAAAACAGAAGAGTGGAGGCGTAAATTCAAGATGCCTTCATTCTGCATAATTTTTTTTTTAGATTTTTGAGAAATAATTTGTTTACATTCTTCTGAATAAAATGGAATCCGTCACCGGCTCATTTTTCAAAATTTTTTTCTACGAAAAAAATACTACATGTTCTTTTAACAATGCTTTGTAAAATGCATTGCCCTACTCCCCCCTTAACATATGAAATGTCAAATCGGAAATATCCCATGACTAATGGATGATATTGCCAACACTAAAAGTTATTAATTTACAAGAAATCAGAGTAATTTTGATCGTAATTACCTAAATTGCCCCTAAAATTTTCCGACATATTTGTCATCTCATTCAAAGCCGAGTTTTCAAACAACAAATATTTTCTTTGTAATTCAATAAAGATTATAAAATTTTGAATTCCTAGTAGTTTTTTTTAACAATTAATGCGATCTTAATGCGGGATTCTCATTGTAGAAATTTAAAAAAAATGGCAACAAGTTAAACAGTTTAAAATTTAAAGGTCTGGGGATTGATTATCAGCATATCAAAGTTTGAGATAAAAAAAAAAGAATGTTACATTAGACTGAGTCGATTTGGGGCCGTTTTTTGAATTTCTCAAACCCTGGGGTCCAAAAAGCTTCGTATTGGTTAAAAACTCATCCATGATTTTTTGCAGAATTTTTACGTAACGTTTACATGAATAAACTTGAACTTTTATGTTTGTATCGGAAAATTGAATATTTTGTTCTGAAAAAACAACCTTTTTTTCTTTTGTGGATCCAAGCTAACTTATTGTTGTTGTTCCAGTTTTAGTTGTTTTGATTGTTTTGTAATACCATGTCATATCTCTAAATTTAACCTTAAGAAATTTATGAATTGGCATACAACCGTGAGCAGGCTGGATTACACAAGAAAAAACTAAAATGAATTAGATTTAAAAGTTCAAATTTACTCACGTTACTTTAAAAATTTAGCCAAAATTCATGGATCAGTTAAGAATCCAAAACGATACTTCACCCCCGGGGTTGAGAAATTCAAAAATGACCCCAAGTCGACTCAGTCTGGATCATTAGACTTTTGTTTCAATTTAGATCCACCCCGTTTATTTGAAATGAATATCTAAAAAAATACACGGAAAAATAGGAAAATTGTGATTTATAAATTAAAGATAATAAAATCGAAGTTCTTTGCCAACAAACATTAGAAAACATTTTTGTTTAGTTTCATATCGTAGTTAAATTAATAATCGAATTTAACTGTATTATTTCAATACTCTGGACACTGAATTCAGAACCCATGAATTTGAAGTTAAAGATAATATTTTCATATATAATTTAAGAAATCAGAGATCTGTTTCTTCAACCAGTGATTCAGAATGAAGCTGTAACGGATATTCTGGCCGAATATTATCCAAATTTTTAATTTGTTGAATATTCAGCGCACATAACAGTTGTGTTAAATATTCAGCCGAAATTGAAGCAAATATTTATAGAAAAATTAAAAATAGGAAATGACCATTTGTTTGAAGTTTGAAGTACTGATGAAAGTTTTAAACAAAACCTTGTAGAGCATTTCTAAATCCCCTACTGCAAACGACTCGACAGTACAAACTAAATTTATCATTTAAAAATTTTTTTTATTCCTTACTCTTTTCAAGGAATTCAAGTTTTCTTTGGTATAAAATTCTAAATTAGAGGTGAATCGAATTGATTCTATCGACAAATTATGCAGTAGAGGATTATGCAGCTTCGTTATGCAGAAACAAGTGCATTTGATTTCAGTGAAAATAGTTCTAATGAATTATTCAACATATGTTTCTATTTTGAGTCAGTTTCTTGGGGTGAAATTTATTGAAAATAACTGTTCCGATTAGTGATAAAGTTATAAATTTTTGTGTTATGGTTTCTCGGAAACAACCTTTTTATCAGGATAACAAATTTTATAAGTTTTCTACAAAATCCAGTTCAACTAAGCTTGATAAGCTAAAACATAGCTTGAATAGTGTACACATAAGTTATTTATCAAAATCAGAGCGACCTTAACGTTTACATAAAATTTTCTGAAACTATGAGAGCTGAGTTATAAAATGCATATTACAATAAACATATGATATGTTCTTGTTTTCAAATCTGTAAAGCAATGGAACTATAAATGTTTAGGGCATAAGCAAGGAACAGTGGTGCTTTGTTTCAAAAACTGATTATGAAAGATTTTGTCCTTTTGAATTGGAATCATTTGCCAGATTCTGTATAAAACCTTTAGCTCTAATAGTAATGGTTTTTAAATTTTAAAATTACTAAGTTATGAGTAAAATCAAACATTGATAACAAATGAACCAAAAAACCTCTTTAAAAACCGAAAGTGATTTAAAATCTTTTCATTATCCTGCATTCGATCGAGGATTGAGACATAAACTGACTATTCTAGTTTCTAAGTAACAAATGAAACGAACTAAAAGAAAACCCGAGTCTTCGAAAAAGTTGATCTTTGATTCAAAACATTCGATTTATTTCTTCTTTCGAGTGCCTTGGAAATGATTTTTTCTCAAAAGTAGATATAAAATAGATTAAAACCCATTTTCAAAAGTTAACCCTTGAACCTCAAAATTAGTTCTTAAACATTTGCCATCCCGGAAAAATGTGAATTAATTTGGTTGCCTTGTTTTATTAAACAAAGTTAAAAAAGAAGTAAAATAAACAATTCTAAAGGAAAATTTTGTTATATCGTTTGTTTGTTGAAAAAAAAACCTCTATTTAGCACTCAAAAACCTATTACCTATTATATTTTCCTGATATACTTCACTAAAAACACAAATATATTTTGAGTGTGGTATCATGCAATGTTGAATAATTGTAACAATTTTTAAGTGTCTTAACACGTTCTCATTTAAAATCTTTTATAAATTCTTTACAGTATTACTACAAAGTTCTATTTCAAGCGTATTTCAAGTAAATTTTCACTGGAAATTTATTCATAAAAATTCTCTACAGTGTTAAAGTCCTATTTCAAGGATATTTAAAATAAATTTTCACTGGAAATTCTTTAAAATTTTCTTTAAAAAATTTGTAAAGGATCAGGTAAAAAATCAGAACAATTGGTTTATTTTTAAATTTTCATGGGAATCATAGCATATTTAGGCTTTAAAAAGTGTAATATGAAGTTTTCTAGATAAATTATGACCACCAATTTGTATCGAAAAAAGTAAAATTTTAAAGATCAACTTTCAAAATAGCTTACGGATGACTTTTTTCACAAACACGGTGTTTAATAGGAGATCATTTCCTATTTAACTCCCCAAATTTTGAGAGATATCGAAATTGTTGTTATTAAGCTTAAAAAATACACCATGTCGTACGTAAAGATGATTTGTATATTTATTTTTAATATCTGCCTTGTGTTCAACTCTAAAATTCAACACTTTCACTGGAAAATATGATATCAGTCTCTTTTTCAAGTTTGCAATGAAGAGTTTGCAATTAAGAGTTCTGAATTCAAAATTAAACTTTAATTGACTTGTTGTTATATAATTGATTGTCAATGTTAATGGTTAATGAATACTCGAACAAATTTTAAGTGACTTTTTGAATTCTTCATCTCATTCTTCGGGGCAGTTTTGAGCTCTGGGTTCCGTTGGAAATTGAGTTTTTTTTTTTCAATTTAAAGGTAATTGAAAAAAGATCAGAGTAGTTTTTAAATTTCAAAACTTATGATTTTCTTACTACATATTTTTGAACTGTTGAATTCTGACAATGAAATTTAAAATTTTGAGTTGAATCACTGATATTGGGACCAGATTTTAATTTTGGTATCTTTTTGTAAATTTTCCCAGTTTTAGGTCTGAATTCCCGTTTTTTCCCGGTTTTCCCGAAAAAAAATTCCAATCTGTTGTCATCCTGAATCAAGACTAGGTTCAGATGCAGGATAGGAATCTTCATCAGCATTAGGACCAGAATCAGTTTCCCGATCAAGATCAGATTATAAATCAGGGTCAGATTTCGGACAATCTAGATGCGAATCAGTTTGAGCATCAAAATCAGTACCGAAAAATTGAACCTAAACCTGGACCACCTGTATGCTTTATTTGAAATAGTTCAGCAAAACATCAAATTTTGGGATCAAGTTTAAGCGATTAAAGTAGAAGAAATATTTTTTTAGGAACTTAGGAATAATACTAAATTTTCAACAAAAGAGCATTGAATTGTTCAACTTCAAACTAGTGTACTAGAAACATTTAAAAAAAACAGAAGCAAACTGAATTATTTGAGATGTTTTTAATTTATGGTTTTACCAGTCCTAACAGAATTTTAATAAGTTCCAAACTGTTTCTTAATAAAAAAAAAATGAAATTTGAATTTTTAATTTGATTTTTTTCACTTAAGCAAAGTTGAGCTGTTATTTGTATTGTAATTCATGCGTGACACACTGAAGCTCTTTCCTATCATGTGTTCTTACAAGTTGTAAGAAAAGCTAATGGTTGAATTTCTATCCTTGATTTGACTTGCGGTTACTATCCATTTTAAAAACATGTTTTAATTCTAGTCAACCTGAAAAAAATCCCTCATCTTTTTTAAACTTACAGGTATAAGAAATGATAGACTTTAAAGACAGGAGAAATTATATCTAATATTTGTTTACTTAGTAATGTTTTTTTTTCAAATAGTTGTCTCAATTAGACTGACGTTTCCAGAATTTATTGAACACGTATCCGGGCCGGGCAAATCTGAGCTTTTGTGCCTAAAAACCTGATAAAATCAGAGCAATTGATGTTAAAAAATTCAACCAAAAATTTGGGTAATATTCGTAGGAATTTGTCAAATAACTAGATTAAACATTATTTTTAACTTGCAAATAAAGATCGGGATTTTTTTTAACAAAATTCGAGCCACCAAACCGGACTGAGCCTTTCCTAAATTTCGTTTCAAATATCTGGCAAGTCTGGATAAAACTGGGCAATCTGGCAAGCTTGCCAGAATATTTTTTTTCAGCACGTATCTTGGCCGGACAAATCAGGTCTATTTCATCTAAAAACCTGGCCAATTTCGGGCATTTGATCTCAAAACCGTCTACCAGGTATCCGGGCAATAGCCGAGCAAATTTGGTCGAAACCCAGGAGTTACTCAGCAAAAATCGAGAAAAAAAAACTTGAAAAATTTATTTCATCAAAATTTTTCAGCAGATTTTAAATTGTATTATAGGCTTCCAATAAACTTTTCATGATGATTCTTACAAAACTTGCTCAAAAAACTTCGTTTTGGACGCATAAATAAAAAAAAATTATAACACAATTTGTTTTTTTTTTTTTTTTTTTTTGGTGAATTGGCAAAGAAGGGGAATAAATCCAGCCAAAATCCGAGCTTTTTTAGATGGAATCCGAGCAACCGGACCAGATTCCAAAATTTTATATTAAATATCCGCGCTGGCAAGCTTTAATTAGACGAAGCCAAATCATTTCAAGAAATGTTATTTATAAAAATATATCACCCGATTTACCTTTTCCTTCTTCATGGACCATCTTCTAAGTGAAGCGATAATCATAGGTACTGTTGTGTTGAATTACCTGAAACGAAAGGGAATAAATCCAATATTAACACAGGGCTCATAATATACGAATATGAATCATAAATAGATGAATAGTGATGAAAGTTATATTTCAAATGACCATAATTTCATGAAGAATCAGTTTGAAAACTTTACAGTGTTGAATATCCAATGATTAAAAATCAATGAAAAAAAGGAGTTTTTGAAATTTTTGTCACTTTTGTCACTTTTGTCATTTTTAAATTTTTTGTAAATTTTGTCATTTTTGTCATTTTTGTCATTTTTGTCATTTTTGTCATTTTTGTCATTTTTGTCATTTTTGTCATTTTTGTCATTTTTGTCATTTTTGTCATTTTTGTCATTTTTGTCATTTTTGTCATTTTTGTCATTTTTGTCATTTTTGTCATTTTTGTCGTTTTTGTCATTTTTGTCATTTTTGTCATTTTTGTCATTTTTGTCATTTTTGTCATTTTTGTCATTTTTGTCATTTTTGTCATTTTTGTCAATTTTGTCATTTTTGTCATTTTTGTCATTTTTGTCATTTTTGTCATTTTTGTCATTTTTGTCATTTTTGTCATTTTTGTCATTTTTGTCATTTTTGTCATTTTTGTCATTTTTGTCATTTTTGTCATTTTTGTCATTTTTGTCATTTTTGTCATTTTTGTCATTTTTGTCATTTTTGTCATTTTTGTCATTTTTGTCATTTTTGTCATTTTTGTCATTTTTGTCATTTTTGTCATTTTTGTCATTTTTGTCATTTTTGTCGTTTTTGTCATTTTTGTCGTTTTTGTCATTTTTGTCATTTTTGTCATTTTTGACATTTTTGACATTTTTGTCATTTTTGTCGAATGGATCTTCTTATCTCTTGTTCCCAACAAACCAGCTATGGTGCTTCCTCTTTTTTCCAAGCCAAGGACCACATTTTTGAGGGGGAGAGGACAAACAATCAAACAAAAACTGTCATGAGACGATTCAAATTTTCATCCATCCTGTCTGTGCATCCAGGACACGTCCTGGCGATGTTATTTTATGAAACACCCAACCTTCTCGTTCCCGTCAGTCACGAAAAACCGAAATTTCACTCTTCACCGTAGAAAACTATTTCAACTTTCACCACAAAACATTTCGGTTGTGGGTTAGCCTGGAACCAGGCTAAAAAAAAAGAAGCAAATAAGCAAATATCAGAACATCAGGTCCGTCTTCGTCGTTCATCATCATGGAGCCCCTTTCATCTGCTTTGGGGTTTCTCTGAATTTCAGCACTTCTACCCCATTCAACTGAAACCTAATGAGAGAAGATATTTTATCCGAGAGTTGGTCTTGGATTTCGAAGTGCATTTTCCTGCAACTGATGCAAAAGATTATGGGGGACGACCGACCGGACGCATAAAGTGTTATCAAAGCACTCGAAGAGGAATCTTGGCATCTGTTGCGGAGCGAAAAGTTGTATCTTTTATTGCGTTATCATCATTATCGAGAATTTATCCAGAGTGCATGTTGAAGGAATGCTAAATCGAATCAGACTGTTTTCTGACAAAACTTGCGCTTCAAACGGTTTGAGAACTGACCTCAAGATCACAAGAACAGTCACACTTAAATAGAAGAAAAAATCTGTCAAAAAGTTGGTCTTCTAATGGATTTTTTTTTGGGTAACAAACTTTTTTTTTTAAATAACACTAATAACTTTTTTGTTTAAAGTCCAAACGCGATGCAGCCTTCGGGTGAAACATTGGTCTTGATTTAGGCTTTATGAAAATTATTGATTAAAATCAATCGGCCAGTGTAATTCCTTTTTTTAAATTAAAAACCAGTACATTTTGCTTACTGTTACCAACAGTCGTGAAATGACCAGAAATTTTTGTTTCTCTCAAGCTGACAGAAATTCCGCACCGACGCAAATGGCATAATTCGGTATCCATCAAATTTTTATCACTCGCATCTGTTCTATAAACATCCGAATGTTTTCGGCGGGAAGCAAGCTCAATAGCGACTAAATAAACAGGCAGAGTAGTAGAAAGAACGAGACACACAATTCGAATAAGGCCGAGAGAGAGAGAACGCAAAACAAGTGACTGCCAAAATGCTTCCGGGAGGGAAAAAAATGATGTCTGAAACCTAGACTGACAGGCGTCTTGACGCGTTTTGTTAAATTTTGCTGGAGCTTTTTTCGAAGATTTTTTTTTGGGGTAGGGGAATGAAATTTTCGCTCATAATTTTGACATTGCTTGTTTATTTTTTTCCTTAGAGACTTTTTGGACAGATACTCTTTGCATGATGCTCATAATTAATTTAAAATCAACATGTAAATGAGTTTTCCCTTTGGCGTTTGCTGGTTGCTGTGAGAATTGAAATACTGGAGAAAGCTGCCATAAAGATGTTTTTTTTTTTCATAAATTCTCACTTAATTTGGAATATTCTTTTCTTATGTGAAAAAAAAATTAAATTGTGATCTTCATGAAATTTTTTTTCCAAAAAACATCATCCAATCCCAGCGATACAAATCAAGCTACTCCGAAACCATCTCCGGTCATCAGAAAAGTCAATCGGCCAAATGGGCTGGAAGTAACGGCCGGAAACCCGAAAGCGAACAGAAATGAGATGTGAATTAAGGATTCAGATCCCAAAATTTATTCCGGTGTTGATTAAGCTCCTCCAATCACTCCCACTCAGAGCTGCAGGAAGTGTAGCAGCTGGAATAGCTGCTGGTCCTTTTCCAAATACATACCTATTACTCGGAACGTTCCCGGGAAAGGGGGGATGAACTTGAAATCGACAGCAAAAAAAAAAGATCGGGGAAACCTAGTCCCGAGTTCTAACGGCACTAGTTCACCCAAGTCACGTCAGCTTCATCGTTCTCAAATTTTGCAGCAAAATTCTAGAGTGAAAACACGTAAACGATTACTGATGATGACGGATAAATGATGGAGTTTTTCGTTTCCGTTTTTCAACCTCTCTGACATCAAGAAATACGGGTTTTCATTCGGACTGGTTCCGAAATTGAGGCAGTTTTTCCCCGGAATGAATATAAATCTGCCCATTTTTAACGTTTTCCTCCACACAGGGAGGGGATCTAATTTTCACCGTTATTGACATTTTAGAGGTCGTCGTGAATCGAATTCACCCCCCCTTCCCACACGATTACTCATCGAGGAGAAAGTGAATTATTTCATTTTTCCAAATTACAAACTCCTTCATCAGCAAAAAAATTGGATCGAAAATTATTCGAACCATTTGAGCAGATTTTCGAAAGAAAAAAAATGCTAAAAAACCATCCGGTCTCCAAAGAAATTCGTTTCCCAAAATTGGCTCCACGACTAGTGGCTCTTAATGCTAACATTGCGAAACAAATGGGCGCCCATTAACGTTGGAAGTGTGTAGTTTGAAGGAGCCAAATAAAAAAAAGAGGGAAAAACTGGCCCAACGAACAAACGATTCAAGGATAAGAAAAAAGAAAAACTGTTAGAACGACTAGAAATGGTGAAAAATGAAAGCCATGTCGGCAAATAAGCTTCGCACCGATAGTTTGCCGGATCATTTGTTAGACCCGACTTGTTTTTTCCGCTGCTTTGGGATTAACGAATGGGTCTGCTAATATTGAATGTGTCGCAGTTAGCGTAACGAGATACTTAGGAGCGAATAGTTTTTGAATCTAGAAGACACGTGCCGGACGTGATTTTAAAAAAAAATCATGCTCTACATTTTTGGAACATTTCCATACAAATGAAAATGCACTAACTATTTTTTTTTAATATTCACAAACGTTTCTCAAAACCCTTAACAATTTTTCTAATTTTTCTTACAGTTATAAAATTTTTCAGTTTAAAGAAATGTGTCATTATTTATATTTTTGTGGTTTTTGGTAATGGTTGTCAATTTTGAACCATATTTCGTTATTCGCCGGCATTTTCGAGCCTTTTAAGTAAAATTTTTGAAAGATATTTAAATTTTTTTAAGTCAATTAAAAGTCGTTCAAGAGTTATTTAAGGATCTGACTCTGAACATTCAAGAATAATTAAAAAAAGTCATTTAAGAGTCATTCAAGAGCCATCGAAGAGTCATCTAAGAGGTGTTTAAAAGTAAGTCATTCAAAAGTCACTTGAGACATATGAAAGTATTGAAGAGGCATTTAAAAATCAATCAAGAGTCATTTAAAAATTATTAAAAGGTTAAAAGGCCATTTCAGAGTCATGACAGAGTCGATTGAGTTAATTAGGAGTCTTTTAAGAGTCATGAATGAGTTATTTAAGGGCCATTTTAGTCATTTAGAGCCTTTCAAGAGAGAACAAACTGGAATTAAAAAATTATCATTTATCATGATTTAAGAATCAATTTATTAGTCCTTCAAAAAAAAATTTGAAGAGGTCAATTCAGAGTTATATGAAACAAACTAGCTTTGTCATTTTTGAGAGTCATTTGAGAGTGATTTGTGAGTAATTCATAAGCCATTTAGAAACCATTAAAGAGTCATTGATGATTCATTCAAGAATAATTCAAAAGTCATTTAAGAGTCTTCAAAAAGTCATTTTAAAGGTCATTTAAGGGCATTCAGAAGTCACTTACGATTCTTATAAAATTCATTTGAGAGTCATTTAAGAAGTCATTCAAGTGTCTTTAAGAAGTCATTTAAGAAACATTTGAGGGTCATTTTAAGGCCATACATCAGTTGGCCTTTATGTCATTTTGTCATTTTTATCAATTTTGGTCATTTTTATCAATTTGGTGCCATTGTTAAGTTATTTTTGTGTCATTTTTGTATTATTGTTGTCTGATTTTTGTGTCATTATTGCATCATTCTTGTGACATTTGTGTGCATTTCTGTGTAATTTTTGTGCCATTTAAATAGTATTTTTGTGTCATTTTCCTGTCATTTTGTGGCATCCTTGTGTCATTTTTGTGTCATTTTTATGAAATATTAGTGTCTTTTTTGTTACATTCTTGTGATCCATTGGTGCCAATTTTGTTACATTCTTGTGACGAATTTGTAACATTTCTGTGTTATTTTTATGACATT
Organism: Uranotaenia lowii; assembly: GCF_029784155.1. Taxonomy (NCBI): domain Eukaryota; kingdom Metazoa; phylum Arthropoda; class Insecta; order Diptera; family Culicidae; genus Uranotaenia; species Uranotaenia lowii. Next base: position 326,198,265 of record NC_073693.1, read on the forward strand.
TTTGTGTCATATTCATGTCACTTTAGAGTTATTTTCATGTCATTTTTGAGTTATTTTCGAAACATTTTTGTTTCAGTTTTGTGTGATTTTAGTGTGAGTTTTGAGTCATTCTTTTGTTAATTTTGTATCATTTCTGTGTTGATTTTGAGTTATTACTTGTGATTTTACGTGGGATTATCAATCCATGTATGTCTCTTTTTGTGTTATTTTTATGTAACTTTTGAACATTTTGTGTGTCATTCCCGTGCCATATTTGGGCCATTTAAGTGCCATTTTTTCATTTTTTTTTTTAAATTGAAATTTGTATTTGTAATATTTGTGATTTAAAACCAAACTTACAAAAATTACCAATATTACAAAAATAATAAAAATAACAAAAATTACAAATATTACAAAAATAACGAAAATGACTAATATTACAAAAAAAACAATTAAAAAAAATGACAAAAATTAAAAAGTTACAAAAATTAAAAAAAATAACAAAAATGTCAAAGACTACAAAATCAAAAAAAAAATACAAAAATTACAAAATTTACAAACATAACAAAAATGACAAAAATAACAAAAATTAAAAATAACAAAAATGAAAAAAATAACAAAAATTAAAAGAATTACAAAAATAACAAATGATAGAAATTACAAAAAAATTACAAAAAAAAAAAAAAATTACAAAAATTACGAGAATAAAAATAATTATAAAAGTTACAACAATTACAAAAAGACTAAACTGACAAAATACCGAAATGACGAAAAAATCAAATCAACAAATGACAAAAATTAGCAAAATGACAAAAATTACAAAACTTATTTAATTTTTTTTCAATTTTGTCATTTTTAACATTTTTTTTTTATTTTTGTAATTTTTGTCAGTTTTGTTTCTTTGAAATTTTTGTGATTTTTGTTATTATTTAAATTTTGGTCATTTTTGTCATTTTATTGTGTCATTTTTTTTTATTTTTTTTTTATTTTTGTAATTTTTGTAATTAAATTAAAAAAAATAAAAATATCAAAAAATACAAAGACTACAAAAATAACAAAAATTAAAAAAAAAAAAAATGACAAAAATGACGAAAATTTTAAAATCACAAACATAACAAAAAAAATGTCAAAAACCTCAAAAATATCAAAAATTTCAAAAACGTTACACATTTTTGTCATTATTGTCATTTTTGTCATTTTTGTCATTTTTATCATTTTTGTAATTTTTTTGACACTTTGGTAATTTAAAAAAAAAGTATTTGTTATTTTTATCCTTTTTATCATTTTTGTGTCATTTTATTGGAATTTTTTTTTTGTAGTTTCATGTAAATGATGTGTCGATTCCATGCCTTTTTCGCTGAATTATTTACTGTGTCTCTTTGTCATAATTTTTTTCATCAGTTTTTTTGGCATTTTGAAATCCTTCTATTTTTTGTGTGAGCTTATTCTTTTATGTGAATTTTTCCTCCATTGAAAATTTTAATTTTATCGAGAATGTCGAAATAGCCCGTAAACCTGCGTTTGAAGGCGAATTCTGTTGAACGAATTTTGATGCGATAAAATATTCCAAGCTTTTCGTCAATTTAAATTCGATTTCCGAGCCATTTTACCACAAAGTAGAAATGCTTTTCGCAGAGTGACGCAGTTGCGGTTTCCAGTTGAGCTGTTATCAGAACCGACATCAAACATTGCGTTGCATAACACTTGGCCAGTCAGATTGAACTAGAGAGCGGCGCGGTGAGGGAGAGATGCAAAAAGACTGACGACTCCTCCAACCGGAACGGAAACGCTGATGGAAGAAAAGCTGACATTCTTCATCATCATCATGGCATGGTGATCATAATCATCATCATCATCTAGCTACCAGAATTAACGGCATCATCATAAACAAAACTAAATCATAGCTGGAGCGAGATAGAGAGGGAGTGAATGGGAAAAAAGATTCCGGAAACCCTCATCATCAGCCAAATGCTATTTTCGAGTCCAAGGACCACAAAACCTCGGAAACGTGCTGCTCTGGTCCTTGCCGAGGCACGTGGTATCCGAGCCCTATCAAAGGCAACAAAAACGACAGCAAAGTTCCGGGAGGGTGGCTTGAATTAGAATGATTTTAGTTATGAAGGAAGTTGAAGGTATTTTTTTTATCGACAGTGAAAAGTCGATTTTTTTTTTCTTGAAGAAGTCTTTATAAGAAATTAAAAAAATTTATAAGAACTCCTATGCTCTGTGAGACACCTTCAATACTTGGGAAAAGATGAAGATAAAATCCAAAAAAATGTTTACACAAAATTCTAAAAATCAGCCATCCTAACCGTCGTAACACTGTGAAAATAGTTTTCCGCGGGACCAAAAGCTTTTCCAGCAGTTCTACTCTCGGAAACAACGCGAGATGCACTTGAGTAAGATTAATTGTACTGGGGAAGATGCAAATGAAAAGCAACAGTCATAAATTGCGTGCTTTATGGAGCCACCCGCATTCTTCTGGAACGAGGATGAAGATGGAACACTGGAGACACACAGAAAAGACTCAGAAGGATCCCGGAAGATAAAGGTGCTTCGTCCTGTTCCTCATCCTCGTTATTCTCTGGGTGGCAATCAGCAATGGCGAGCTTTTAATTGCGGCAGTAAAACTCTCGCTTTAATACGCCCGGCACATGAATTATGCTGCACGGAAGCCGGGCAAGTCGATTGGCGGTTGATGTAATGCGCTGGGTGATAAATTAAACTCCTTCATTTATAAGCAAAACTCAGCAGGAAGTTGAAAGAGTAATAAAACGATGGCATTTCATTAGAACTACCAACAAAAATATCTATCCAATTTTAGACAGTTTAAAACCAGACTCAAACCGGTTTCCAAAAAAGGACAGAGGACACCAGAAAAGAAATTATGACAGAAACTAATTGTTTTATGACTCAACAATTATTTTTAGACTGCCCATGACACAGGAAATAAAAAAATCTCGAGCATGAAAAAAAAAAATTCAAAACTGTGAAAACCTAAAAATGTCGAAAATCACAAATACTAAGGAAAAAACGAAGAAAATTATTCAAATGTGGTAAAAATGACAAAATGGTCAAAAATGTAAAAAACGTCAAAAATCTCACAAATGACAAAATTATCAAAAATGTCTAAAATTTCAAAAATGTTAAAAATGTCAAATATGTCAAAAATTCAAAAACGTCAAAAATGTCAAAAATAACAAAATTGTCAAAAATGCCTTAAACGTAAAAATGTCCAAAATGTCAAAAATCTCATTTTTTTTTTCAAATGTCAAAAATTTCAAAAAATGTCAAAAATGTCATAAATGTAAGAAATGTCAAAATCAGGGCAAAAATGTCAAAAGTATCAAAAATGTTAAAATGTCAAAAAAAGGCAAAAATGTCAAAAGTATCAAAAATGTTAAAATGTCAAAAATGTAAAATATGTCAAAAATGTCAAAAATGTCAAAAATGTCAAAAATGTCAAAAATGTCAAAAATGTCAAAAATGTCAAAAATGTCAAAAATGTCAAAAATGTCAAAAATGTCAAAAATGTCAAAAATGTCAAAAATGTCAAAAATGAAAAAAATGTCAAAAATGTCAAAAATGTCAAAAATGTCAAAAATATCAAAAATGTCAAAAAAACCAAAAAGTTCAAAAATGTAAAATATGTCAAAAATGTCAAAAATGTCAAAAATGTCAAAAATGTCAAAAATGTCAAAAATGTCAAAAATGTCAAAAATGTCAAAAATGTCAAAAATGTCAAAAATGTCAAAAATGTCAAAAATGTCAAAAATGTCAAAAATGTCAAAAATGTCAAAACTGTCAAAAATGTCAAAAATGTCAAAAATGTCAAAATTGTCAAAAATGCCAAAAATGTCAAAAATGTCAATAATGTAAAAAATGTAAAAAATGTCGAAAATACCAAAAATGTCAGAAATGTCAAAAATGTCAAAAATGTCGAAAATGTCAAAAATGTCAAAACTGTCAAAAATGCCAGAATTGTCAAAAATGTCAAAAATGTCAAAAATGTCAAAAATATCAAAAATGTCAAAAATGTCAAAAATGTCAAAAATGTCAAAAATGTCAAAAATGTCAAAAATGTCAAAAATGTCAAAAATGTCAAAAATGTCAAAAATGTCAAAAATGTCAAAAATGTCAAAAATTTCGAGAATGTCTAAAATTACAAAAAAGTCAAAAATGTCAAAAATGTCAAAAATGTCAAAAATGTCAAAAATGTCAAAAATGTCAAAAATGTCAAAAATGTCAAAAATGTCAAAAATGTCAAAAATGTCAAAAATGTCAAAAATGTCAAAAATGTCAAAAATGTCAAAAATGTCAAAAATGTCAAAAATGTCAAAAATGTCAAAAATGTCAAAAATGTCAAAAATGTCAAAAATGTCAAAAATGTCAAAAATGCCAAAAATGTCAAAAATGTCAAAAATGTCAAAAATGTCAAAAATGTCAAAAATGTCAAAAATGTCAAAAATGTCAAAAATGTCAAAAATGTAAAAAATGTCAAAAATGTCAAAAATGTCAAAAATGTCAAAAATGTCAAAAATGTCAAAAATGTCAAAAATGTCAAAAATGTCAAAAATGTCAAAAATGTCAAAAATGTCAAAAATGTCAAAAATGTCAAAAATTTCAAGAATGTCAAAAATTACAAAAAAGTCAAAAATGTCAAAAATGTCAAAAATGACAAAAATGTCAAAAATGTCAAAAATGTCAAAAATGTCAAAAATGTCAAAAATGTCAAAAATGTCAAAAATGTCAAAAATGTCAAAAATGTCAAAAATGTCAAAAATGTCAAAAATGTCAAAAATGTCAAAAATGTCAAAAATGTCAAAAATGTCAAAAATGTCAAAAATGTCAAAAATGTCAAAAATGTCAAAAATGTCAAAAATGTCAAAAATGTCAAAAATGTCAAAAATGTCAAAAATGTCAAAAATGTCAAAAATGTCAAAAATGTCAAAAATGTCAAAAATGTCAAAAATGTCAAAAATGTCAAAAATGTCAAAAATGTCAAAAATGTCAAAAATGACAAAAATGTCAAAAATGTCAAAAATTGTCAAAAATGTCAAAAATTGTCAAAAATTGTCAAAAATGACAAAAATGTCAAAAATGTCAAAAATGTCAAAAATGTCAAAACTATCAAAAATATCAAAAATGTCAAAAATGTAAAAATGACAAAATTGAAAAAAACGACAAAAATGACAAAAATGACAAAAATGACAAAAATGACAAAAATGACAAAAATGACAAAAATGACAAAAATGACAAAAATGACAAAAATGACAAAAATGACAAAAATGACAAAAATGACAAAAATGACAAAAATGACAAAAATGACAAAAATGACAAAAATGACAAAAATGACAAAAATGACAAAAATGACAAAAATGACAAAAATGACAAAAATGACAAAAATGACAAAAATGACAAAAATGACAAAAATGACAAAAATGACAAAAATGTCAAAAATGACAAAAATGACAAAAATGACGAAAATGACAAAAATGACAAAAATGACAAAAAAGACAAAAATGACAAAAATGACAAAAATGACAAAAATGACAAAAATGACAAAAATGACAAAAATGACAAAAATGACAAAAATGATAAAAATGACAAAAATGACATAAATGATAAAAATGGCAAAAATGACAAAAATGACAAAAATGACAAACAAAAATGACAAAAATGACAAAAATGACAAAAATGGCAAAAATGACAAAAATGACAAAAATGACAAACAAAAATGACAAAAATGACAAAAATGACAAAAATGACAAAAATGACAAAAATGACAAAAAAGACAAAAATGACAAAAATGACAAAAATGACAAAAATGACAAAAATGACAAAAATGACAAAAATGACAAAAATGACAAAAATGACAAAAATGACAAAAATGACAAAAATGAAAAAAATGACAAAAATGACAAAAATGACAAACAAAAATGACAAAAATGTCCAAAATGACAAAAATGACAAACATCACAAAAATGACAAACATGACAAAAATGACAAAAATGATAAAAATGACATAAATGACAAAAATGAAAAAAAGACAAAAATAACAAATATGACAATATGACAAAAATGACAAAAATAACAAAAAAAAAAAAAACAAAAATGACAAAAATGACAAAAACGACAAAAATGTCAAAAATGACAAAAATGACAAAAATGCCAAGAATGACAAAAATGACAAAAATGACAAAAATGACAAAAATGATAAAAATGACAAAAATGACAAAAATGACAAAAATGACAAAAATGACAAAAATGACAAAAATGACAAAAATGACAAAAATGACAAAAATGACAAAAATGACAAAAATGACAAAAATGACAAAAATGACAAAAATGACAAAAATGACAAAAATGACAAAAATGACAAAAATGACAAAAATGACAAAAATGATAAAAATGATAAAAATGACAAAAATGACAAACAAAAATGACAAAAATGTCAAAAATGACAAAAATGACAAACATGACAAAAATGACAAACATGACAAAAATGACAAACATGACAAATATGACAAAAATGATAAAAATGACATAAATGACAAAAATGAAAAAAAAAGACAAAAATAACAAATTTGACAATATGACAAAAATGACAAAAATGACAAAAATGACAAAAATGACAAAAATGACAAAAATGACAAAAATGACAAAAATGACAAAAATGACAAAAATGCCAAAAATGACAAAAATGACAAAATTGACAAAAATGACAAAAATGACAAAAATGACAAAAATGACAAAAATGACAAAAATGACAAACAAAAATGACAAAAATGTCAAAAATGACAAAAATGACAAAAATGACAAAAATGACAAAAATGACAAAAATGACAAAAATGACAAACATGACAAAAATGACAAAAATGATAAAAACGACATAAATGACAAAAATGAAAAAAAAGACAAAAATAACAAATATGACAATATGACAAAAATGACAAAAATAACAAAAAAAAAAAAACAAAAATGACAAAAATGACACAAACGACAAAAATGTCAAAAATGACAAAAATGACAAAATTGACAAAAATGACAAAAATGACAGAAATGACAAAATTGACAAAATTGACAAAAATGACAAAAATGACAAAAATGACAAAAATGACAAAAATGACAAAAATGACAAAAATGACAAAAATGACAAAAATGACAAAAATGACAAAAATGACAAAAATGACAAAAATGACAAAAATGACAAAAATGACAAAAATGACAAAAATGACAAAAATGACAAAAATGACAAAAATGACAAAAATGACAAAAATGACAAAAATGACAAAAATGACAAAAATGACAAAAATGACAAAAATGACAAAAATGACAAAAATGACAAAAATGACAAAAATGACAAAAATGACAAAAATGACAAAAATGACAAAAATGACAAAAATGACAAAAATGACAAAAATGACAAAAGTGTCAAAAATGTAAAAAATGTCAAAAATGTCACAAATATCAAAAATGTTAAAAATGTCAAAAATGTCAAAAATGTCAAAAATATCAAAAATGTCATAGATGTCAAAAATATCAGAAATGTCAAAAATGTCAAAAATGTCAAAACTGTCAAAAATGACAAAAATGTCAAAAATGACAAAAATGTCAAAAATGTCAAAAATGTAAAAAATGACAAAAAAGTCAAAAATTTCTAAAATTTCAAAAATTTTAAAAATGTCAAAAATGTCATTAATTTCAAAAATGTCAAAAATATCAGAAATGTTAAAAATATCAAGAATGTCGAACATGTTTAAAATGTCATTTATGCCTTAAATGTCATTATGTTAACTATGTCAAAAGTGTCAAAATATCAAAATTGTTGAATTTAAAAAAAAATCAAAATTGAAAAGTTTTAGGAAGTTGATAATATTCCAAAAATGACTAACCAAATTAACAAAATTTACATAATAAGAGAAATTGGGATAATTTAATACATTGTTAAACGCACATATTATACAAAATTAAAAAAAAAAGAAAAAAATTAAGATTTTTTCAGAGTTACCAAAATTGCAAAAACTGCCAAAATTGTCGTAGGACATTTTTTTGTTAATTTTGAGAATTTTTATTGTCATCAAATGACGTTTTTGCTTATCTATATATCGTTGAAAAATGTTGAGATTCTCATTTAGTTTCAATTATAGTCGTTTTAGCATCTTTATGGCCTTTGCGACTTTATATCAACGTTGCAGATGGCGGACAGTTATTGAAAAACTTATCCGGTACAACTGTGTTCGATGTTTACTCTGGGGATTAAACTGGCGGCCATTGGCTCAGGAGGCAACTGATTTGCCATAAGCATTAAAAAATGTTGAGATGATTGCGATTATCTACAAAATCTATCAATAAGCCATAATTTAAGAATAACGCACTGAAGTTCTCAGTAACAATCCAGAATTTACCCTTTTAATGTCACAACAACATGTCGTACCATTTCCACTTCAGCACAAGTTTGATACAGTCATTTCTGAATCGCAGCACGAATCAATATTTATTTTGGTTTCGATGATGGTTTTTCGACGAACTACTCATCAATCGATCGGTACTTTGTGTCATCCCCTAGTTGCAATTCGCGGGAAGGTGGAATTGTATCGTTAGAATATTCAAAAAAAAAATCCAAAAAATTGCAATGTAGCAAAATTGTAATTACGGATTCCCTGGAATAAACTCTCTGCCTTCGACGGCCTATTCAAAACATATTTAATGAACTCTCCTACCGATTTATAAACAGCAATCATATTGCCGGTAATAATTTTGCCAACCTGTCGTTGCAACGCTCAGCAAAAACATTTTTTAATTTCGAGCATCGAATGTTTGCCTTTCGGATGATATTTACATTATGCCTAGCAATGTTTCAGTTTGGAATAGTTTTTCGATTTCGAAATTGGAAGTGAAAATAAGTACCTATAGATTTTTATTGAATACGGAGTGAATTTTGAACTAAAATTCTAAATCTAAATTCTGGTTCTCATGAGTCTTTTCTTAGAGATCCACTATTGGATCCATATTCAATAAGACGTAGTTATGACGCGTCTGTCACAATTCTTTCATCTCCTGTCAATTGGTGCCAATCCACAGTTCATCTGTGCGCTTCCCTCCCGATAGTTTCAAACTCTCCCCGATATCAATTCATTCAGCGATGCGATGTTGATTCTTCATTCCAGGGGAAAGCACGCAAACAGGGCAGAAACTCTCGAACCGCCTTTTTCATATTCGTACTAGCCCTCTCTGCTCCTACACACATTCGATGATCCCATCCAATTTCGATTTGTTATTCCGAATCCAATATCGGGAACGGAATTGGCACATCCCGAGCAAACCCTTCGAATGAAGTATCTGTATGCGGGAAAGGTACCCAAGAATCGAACCGAGAAGAGCGTCTAGCAATAGTTTATGTTTCCCAGTTGCGAAAATCCAAAACCGTGTGTTGTTGTGAGGATTTCTCACTCCCTGCCTCCCTTATATCCGATCGAAACGGAGAATTCATCGATTCGAAGAAAAGTTAGGATCCGATGATGGCCGGAGTCACTCGATAAGGAAAACATTCACCATCTGTCCCGTTTTTCTGCTGATTGCGAAGGGTGAAGTGTGTGCATGTGGGTGGGTGATTTTCAACCGTGCGAGGGTGGTTTTTCATCCTTTTGAGCGCATGGAGGGAAAGATAGGTGTTCAAAAACTCGCTAGGGATGTACCGTACCAAGGGGTGAAAATGTATTAATTTTGATAGTTTTACCGAGGGTCTAATTTGGCCCATTTTTTCATGGATGGATTCAATGGATTTCGGAGATTAGGAACGTTTAGCTAATTTTCGATACTATGGAATTTTGATCAAATTTAAAAAATTTAAAAACTTCAAACAATAACAGGTTTCAAGTGTACTTAGAAGAAATGAAGTGTGCCACTCTAACCCTAAAAAACTTTCAACACTCTTATTCTTATTCATGCAGATTCGAAATTGAATATCTCGACCTTGAGTTCGAGACCATCGCTATTAATCTGCTCGAAATAAACCTAAAAGTTATTTCTTATCAACCCGACGAAAGGCAAACGTTGAATCTGGCAGAGATATGCAACAATAGACGTAGACTATTTTGGGTCAGTTATAAATTTCTTAAAGCCTGGGGTCTAATAAGTTCTGTTTTGGTCCAAAACTCATCCATGATTTTTTGCAGAATTTTTAAGTAACGTTTACACGAGTAAATTTGACCTTTTATGATCGTATGAGAAAATTGAATATTTTGTTCGGGAAATTCAATATCATTTTTGATTCTTTTATCAAATACAAATACAAATGGTTTTCGTTTTCTTAGCTTACTTTTGAATTCTTCAAAGGAAATTTTCCGCTGAGCAAATTCGTCGAATGCCGTAAGTTTGTATCTTATATGGTAAAGAAGTTATTAGCTGTTGAATAGGGGTTTGTCTTTTGGCATTGAAAAACAATCAATTCACCTGACATCACTGCTAATGCCAAGCGAAGTGCTGTTTGAAAAGCAGTCATGCAATTCCTCGCTAGACCCCAGCAATGTAGCCAGTTGAATTGATTCTTTTTCAATGCCAAAAGACACACCCCTTTCCATCAGCTAATATCTTTTTTGCTCCATAAGATACGAAGTTACGGTCTTCGACAAGGTTGTTTAGGACAACAATTGGCACAAAACAATAAGCAGGCTTGGTTCCTCAGAAGAAACAAAAATGATACTGATTTTTCAGAACAAAATATTCAATTTTCTCATACAAATAAGTTAGAATTTACTCATGTTAACATTACTTACACATTCTGTGAAAATCATGTATGAGTTTTGAACCAAAACAGAGATTTTTAGGTCCCAGGGTTTGAGAAATTTCAAAATGACCCCAAATCGGCTCAGTCTAATGCAACAAACACCCACAGTTCTTGCTCCGCTCTTTTTTCGCACAAGTTCTTATCTTTAAACATGTTTCATGATGGCTCTAGATACTTTAAATTGCACATTTTCTAAGAGACTTTTTCCAATCTATAAGGCGATGTCCTTCTAGAAATAAAACACTAAATTGAACCAATATCTGATAGCTGCATTTGACACTAGGCCTGAGTTTGTAATCACCTTGAATTGCAACTAAAGTTTCTAAGGTCTTGAAAGCCTATGAAAGGAAAAATCTCGAAGATCACCATAAACAATATTTTAAGAAGTAGATTTGACACTCATCCGTCTCAGATTGTTAGCCGTCAGAGCTCTAGGACTAAAACCACGCATGTTTCCAACCGACTTGTACAAAATTTAAAGTTTTGAAAACCTCTTTATGTCACTCAAATATAATGTCCTAACAGTATTCAGCTACAACATTTTTACATTATTTTAAGTATCAGAAAAAAAACATGCATGGGAAAAATTTAGCTTTAGACAGTATTTAATTTCACTTTTTATGTTAGACTTTAAATAACGTAAACATAGAAGATCGTAGCGGAAAATTGCCTCAGATTCATAATTAAATCACTTATCGGGATATAACATATTTTTAGGTGGATTGTTGTTTCCAATGACTAAGTCGACTCCATTTTTCTCAGTGAGGTTTCATGAAGAGTTATTAAGTGGGGTGGGTGTGTCTAATTTTGCTATATTTTGTCAGGGGTTTTTAGCTTTCATATGAGTAGACCTAATCTTCAATTTTTAGATTTAATTTTATTTTCTGGTAACATAGTTCTAAATTCTTGTCTGGACTCTGTTTTTGTTTTTAATACATGTTTTATTATTAGCACAACTATGTCTTCCTGATTATGGACATATGAGGGAAAAGTTTATCGGCGTACCAAATATGAATTTTTTTGTTTCTGATTTTGCGTATGGTTACATTCTTTTTTTTTTTTTGAGTAAAATCTTAAAACTCATCGTTTTATCATGACTTTTTATATATTTTTTGGAATATGAACAGAAAAAAGGGGCTATTAAAATCATACAGGATATTCGTTTATGCTTGTTTTAAAGAAAGTAGTGGATGTGAGCCTATCAAAAATCAAACCATGCCTTGAAATTTGTTTAATTTTTTCTTCTTCTCCCTTTTTTATATTTATTATTTATTACATTTGATTAAGTAGAAAATCAAAGTAAGAAAAACAAAATATGTGTATAACGTATGCTATTCAGTTTATAAAAAATTTTCCTCTCTGTAACTTTATGGTTTCCTTTTCTAATTTTTTTTCTGATAAGTCAAGCTTCAATCCTTTGTTTCTTTTCCTCTTCAAACTTCTTACTTTTTATCCCTTTGCAACTGTGATTTCATCAACACGGGTTCCAGTTGATAGAACTGGAAACATATTTTTTTTTCTGTAGTTTTGATATTTGAATTAATTTGACTGATTATTCAACTTATTTACTAATGCTAACCCCATTTTCAAAACTGCATACAGTAAACAGAGAACAGAGTTTTTTGGAAATACATTTTTTTTTCTATTTTATCATGATCAAGCAAAATTTGGGCGTGAATTATGCGAAACAGTTCAAATATTCATTTTTATGACCTGAAATGATTAATAATCAAAGTACTGGATAATGGATATATTCCATAATAAGTTTTATTTAATCATTTGGATCAGGGGTGAGCCACTTGTAATATAAAATTCTTTCGGCGTGCTGCTTTAAAATGAAATTTATATAATAATAGTTTGCAGAGCTATACGTAATTTTTTATAACCGCAAATTTTTGACAAAAACAAAATTGAAAAAGGATAAACAAAACAAAAACATGATCTTGGATATATTTTTTTTATTCAAGGTGATTAAACAATCCGAAATTTCAAAGTTTCATCACTAAATCTTAAACATTTTTCACTAATTTTCATGTTTTAATTGATTGGAAATGTGAAGCCTAATTTTTGTCTATAAACGATGATTTTTTTTTCAACTTGAAGTTCCGTATGAAATCATTGCATTAAGATGTTGAGCAAGTTTTCAAAATCGTGAAAAAATCATTATTTCACAGATTTTAACCAGATTTGTCAATGTTACAGTTAACATTTTTTATTCTAGAAAATTTTCATAGATTTAATAAACTGTATTAACTAAATAGGCCTTCCAATGCTGAATCATGCAAATCTTATGACTTTGGTAATGTGGATTGTAAATTTTGAAGTACACAAAATTATTCAATTTAATCAATGCTTGGCATGGTTCGCCCATAAATTTTCTGAAAAAAGCATCACACATAACGCAAGAAAACAAAACTCACATTTTTCCGAGGTGCATGGAATCTCAGAACTGATTTTGACTCATTAAGGGACGTTGAATCTAAATATTCTATTAGTTTTTTTTTCAGTTCTAGTTCTCGATATAACTTAAAAAAATACGTAAAAATTTAGTTATTTAACTTTTGTGTACTTTTTTTTGACAAAACTGTAAAATACAAATACTTTTTATTGATCGCGAGTAATTTTGAATTCTGAGAAGAAAGATGGGGAAGTTTTGTTTCTGTTTTTTTCCAACCCTGCAAAAACGGGAATTATGATGAAATTTTAAAGAAAAATTAAACTAAATTGAATCTTTGCTATTTTTAAACCGTAAGTCAAATTATTTTGCAGTATTCAACAAAGTTGTTAAATCAATCAAAATCTTGAATATCCGATATTCAATAACAATCTTTAATGATATCAGAAGAAGTTGTAATCTCATTTTTTGGAATTTCTATAAATTCTAGAATTCAATTTTTTAAAACGTTGTATCTCTGATACAAAAAACATCTAGGCAATATCTGAGTCCTTGATTGAATAAAGTAAAATGATTGAAAATCAGCTTGGTTTATTAGCTCTGGAAGATCGATTTTATCCAAAACTGATCAAGAAGTTATAGACGAAGTTTGTAAAATGTTTTAATTCAGGACGCCAAGATCTTGCAAAATCAATTATTGAAACATAGGCACCGAAAATGTTGTTCCCCTGTGTAATCGTTACATACTTTTGAGTTGAATCGCGGAATTACAGATATCGTTTTTTTCGAGAAATCAAAATTTCGCTGAGTCATGTCGATAAAAAATCTCCCTTCTCCCAGTCTCTGTTCTCCCAGTCTTAATTACAAAACTTTTTTTTATTTCTGTCATTAATCAAAAACAAAAGTATTTCACTTCATCATACAACTTTAACTTTGCTTGAAACGAAAAATAATGACTTAACTAACTCCTATATTACGTTTTACCAATAAATAATATTGCATCTATGCCTTTAGTAGAACTTAATAGAAAGCTTAAAACCTACAACAAAAGTCATCAATCTGGATGATTTGTGGGTCATATGCAGTTGCGAACAAGTGACGTGCATATAAATTTATTGATAAATCATTTTTGTGGTTTAGTATGAACTGCTATTTTATAATAATTATCTATGTATCGTAGAAAAAAATCGTGAAATAAATTTAATTCGAGATAAGCTTCGCGGCCCGCACAAACATGTCTTGAGGGCCACCGGTTGCCCATCCCTGATTTAGAGTATTTGGGTTTCCGAGGAAATACATAATTTGATTTCGAAATATTTGTTTCAATAGCAGTTTAACTAATTCTTCTTAAAGTCAATATAAATGTTCCATTAAGTTAATCAATGTCTTTCGTAAGGGAAAATCAACAATGATCTGTTTTAGAAAGTTTCTAACAATCAACAAGAAGGGTTGCTGAAATTGTTTCCTAGTTCGTCAGTTTCCAGGTCGTAAAATTTTTCATAATCCCTGGTATTCAAATGATTTCGCTGTCAGATAATGTTTTGTTGCAAATTCCTTTCCAATCTCTTCCAAGAAATTTAGAAAGTCATATTAGCATAAGATCCAAGCCATCTTGATAGAGGAATTTCGATTTCATCAATGAAATTATCGTCTTCGATAAAAGCTCATTCCAAAAACTGGAAGACATGTATCACCCTGAGCTTCCCATGATTTGTATAATCAATTACATTCCTTTATCTCCCTAAATTAGAGTTACATCACAGTTGAGTAGCCAAGTTTATTAAGCTCAAAAACTTAAAATAAGAAGGGGCTTACAAACATAGAATGTTAACTAACAATAAAAGTAGGTACATATAATAATCAACATATTTTAACAGTTTTCCTCCTAAAGCATGGATCACTACAAATCTGGACGCATTAAAACGGGTCTATCTCGGAGCTATGTAAACGAAATAAAAATGTTTTGTACTTGAAATGTAGGGTTTTTATTGCACTTTAAAGGAAAAATAATAAAAAATATTCCGATGTTGTTTTGATGAATTTTCGAACTTTTGGTTGAGTATCACTCATTATAGTTTGAACACCCTATTCGCTGACCTCAGCGGCCATTTTGTTCCACAATCTCTTCATCTCTGTTGCTTCCCGAGTCGTCCTACCATTCTTCTTCATCTTCTGCTCGACAATTGCCTAAAATTTTTCCATAGGGCGGAATTGAGGGCAGTTGGGTGGGTTGATGTCCTTTTCGACAAAATCCACGCGTTGGCCCAATACCACTGTAGAACCTCCTAGCTGTAGTGGCAGCTTGCCAAATCTGGCGAAAACTTAACTAGTCCTTTGTGAGATCTAATGTACGAAAAAAAAGTTTTTCAGGCATTCCTCCTTGTAAACTTCGGAGTCCATGGTCTTGTTTTTCACAAAAACCAGAATTTTTCGTCCGCAGCTGCAAATACCTTGCCAGATCAAAAACTTTCTTGCACACTTATCAGCAAAAACGAATTTGAAGTTGCCGGGGACATCACCATGACCAGTGCAGTGCACCACTGCAGTGGCTTTACATAATTTTTGGCCAGAAAGCTGCCCAAAATCCATCTTCACGTACGTTTCGTCATCCATGAGGATGCATCCGTCGAACTTCGTTGGAATCTTCTTGTATAACTTGCGGGCACGTCCTTTGGCTACTAAATTCTGCTTCAATGTCCGGTTTGGTTGCTTACTGGTCCGATAGGATCGTATTCCTTCGCGTAGACGAATTCTGCTGACGGTGCACCGGTCGGCGTTGAATTTCTTGGCAATGTCATAGTCCGACAACCCTGTGTTTTACTTGATCGTTCTAAACACCTTCAAATGCAGTTTCTGATTCTTAGGTCCACTATAACGCTTGGTATGAACCTGCCGATCTATAGTACGCATCTCACAGAAACGTTTGAGAACGCTACACACGGTTGATTTGACAATTTTTAACGATTTCGCGATTTTTGAACCCGACCACGTCGGGTTTTTGACGTGGGTGTTCAAAATTTATTTTCATCTCGCGGCTTCCATCACGTGTAACTTTTTTGAAACAAAACAAATCGTAATGAAATTTTCAGCACTGGTAGAAGAAACATTCCTCTACAAAGTGCTGCCAAAACATTCCAGATCCGACAACTAGGAGCACTATGGTAAAATAAATAGTGCGTCCAGATTTGTAGCGATCCATGCTTTATTTCCTAATAGCATAAGATGTTAACAGATGACAAAAATAAGTTCTGATAGCGTTAATACTTCTATAGAGTTTATATATATATTTTTAGAAACTTTCAAAAGATACGAACAGATTTTAAGTTCGAATGATGATTTCAGACAAAAATGAGCTAGATCAGGAAAATACATCGACTATTTATAGACGATTTCTCAACAATCAGTGAACAATATATATTAACATAAGGCACCTATGCCAAATTAGGAACACCCACCCTACGTCAGACAAGTTAGAGGGATTTCTGGTGTACCGATATTATACTCTGTGTGCTCCAAATGACCCGACTTTTGATGCGCTACAGGTTTAAATTGATCCTAAGCCTAGAACAAGATCTTATGCAAAATTAGTCAGGTCAGACCACGGGAAGGGGTCGCTCAACGAGCCTGAAGTTCGTATGCGATTTCGAGACATTTTTTTCGGAAGGAACATGAAAAACCTCTGTTACATCAATAACTTTAGTCCCCTTAATTAAAAACTTATCAATATCACATCATAAAAAAGTTATTTATCAAAACCATTCATATTGTCGGGATTCATCTATAATGGAGGAGTCCATTTCTTCGAAGAACCAAAAAGCTCGAAGTCAGGGTTCTGGATCCAGCTCAACCGGTTGGCGGTTGGTGTCTTTTTCTATATTCTTTATATATTTGAACTATTAGGCTTAATTAGTTTAAATCATTGAGTAACTGTTCTGAAGTCTATCATGCTTTTTCTTTCGGTTTCAAAAACACGGAAAAACCGTTGACCGCAACTAACTGGATGGTAACACAACTCCTGCTCCAATACTTCTTCTGAGCAGAATTTTCACCTATCTTCGCCAACAACTGTGAAAATGATTGCCGATGATCAGAAAAAAGCTTTTATGAGCCTTAAATCCTATTCAAAAAGGTTTACTGAGTTATACGAAGGTTGTTGGAGGCAAACGGTTCGCTTGAGCCACTTTTACTTGAAAAGGACCCAGTGGCAATATCGTCTTGCTGATAGAGTTAACGACAAATATGAGGTTCTTTTTTATGGGATCGAGCAAATGTCAGGACTTCGCTCCATTTTTTCCGACCTGATATGAACGGTTCCGATAATTATAAAAAAACACTATTAAATAACCGTCATTTCAAAAATCGTGCAGTGTTCAACCAGTGTTTGGCTACGTACTGTTGTTTACATTAAAGTCAAGTAAGCGTTGTCATTTTTTGTCGTATTTGCTGAAGAAATCTTTAAATGTGTGGTCTTACTCCCGAGCAAAAAAATTGGTTGAGCACAAATAAGGCACTGTGAGTGATCAATCAAATAACTAGCTAAGGAAAAAGATGTGAGCGTCGGAGCAGTTCCGCGTTGAGAAAGTATTGAGAACAGTGTACTTTCGAAGATTCCTCGAATCGCGGTAGGAAACGACAGGATGTGGCTAAGAAAATAAGAACCTCATCGACTTACGTTATGCGTATCTAAGAAAGAACTGGACTTCAGACCCATCGAAAGCAAAAGCCTGAAAAAAGGAGTACCAAATAGGCTGAATCCGTTAAACCGAGGACTCGGAAATTCTATGACAAACTTCTGACCAAGAAATCGGATTGTGTTAGCATGGATGACGAAACCTGCATTAAACTCGACTATGAAGTGTTGGACAGTGCTGGAAAATTGACCTAAAGTGGTCCGAGAAAGCACTGTGCAAAAGCTGATGAGCCCAACAAAATACCCAACAAAAACTAGTGCTGAATCAATAATTAATTGAAAGAAAACACTATTAGAATCAAAGGTTTTGTAAAAAAGCATTTTTTCTTTTATTTAAGAAATAAAGTGTATTTTTAGTTTTCGGAACAATCTATAATCTCATCTAATTGAGCCTGCAAAAAGACCTAGGAAAAAGTCAATAATATTGGTTTTTTTCGAGAGTACCGTTGGATCCATGACAAATTGTCAAAAAAGACATAGATTCTCCATACATTGCGAACGTTTATAAAATCGTATCGATTTCACTCCATTTCACAGTACCCACATCTCATCTTCTATCGGTGTTGCATTTTCCCGATTCCTGACGTTCCGTTTGACCTGCAAGCCATCACGTGTGTGGCAAGCTGCCTCGTTTTTTCCTTTCCTTCCACCCTCACTGTTTGCTCCTGAATTTATTTGAAAAAAAAACAAGAAATCAAACAACCAACGCAGCGAACAGCAACGGAGGGATAATCTCATTTCACCGAGCTAAATCAATTTTACTTTCAGAAACATTTTATCGAATCGACACGAAACATGTTGTGTTGCATGGAGTGAGGCACCATTTTTCGCTGAATTCCACAGTATTGATTCCAGAGGTTTTATTTTTTGCTTGTTTGCTTCTCTCGGTTGCCAAAATTAATTTCCCATTTTAGGGTACGGTTTGTTCACGCCTGATACCGATTGTAAGATATTGTGGGGTACTTTTTCCTTGGCTGGTTGCTGTTTTTCTTCTCTTAAGGACTTTGAAAGCAGGGTCCTCGCATCGGAAAAGTACTTTATTTCGGGCAAACCCAACCGGGAGAACTCACCATCTCAACACATTCGAGATTGAGCATGTGAAAGGAAGCAGCTGGAAAGTGGCGAAGGAAAACCCCGGCCGATTTCCATTAGCATAAAACTAATTTCCGCATTTGGATGCTGCCTGGTAGAAGGAAGGTTTTTTGGGATTTTTTTCTCGAATCGAGAAAAAATATGGAATTTTTAACTGAGGTTGATTTTGGTTCGAAAGAAAAAAAAACTGTCGACCACCTCAAGATTTTTCTTAATTGTCCTTTGTGAGTTGACAAAATTTATCGACCATTAACGTTCGGGAGAATTCGATGAAAATGTGTAATATTTTGAGGATGTTTTCCGGAAACCGGAAACCTAAAACCTTCAAGAGTAAATCAATAAAATACAAATTACAGAAAGGACGTTCTTTAGATGGTATTAAAAGAAATTTAATACCAAGCTTAAAATATCATCCCAAATTCAACGGTTTCAAAACAGCATATCATTCCTTACTTTAAGCTTATCATGCAGATTAATTCCCGGGATCACATACATTCTAAGGGACGCGCTTAGCTCACTCCCGGGAAAAAGATCGAAGGGCTATAAACTGTGGAATGTTTCCGAAATAATTTCATCAAATATTGCTTTTCCCCGCTGAATGATTCCTTCGGATCCCCGAGAAAGAAGAAAAAAGGGGATTATTGTTGGCTTATGGTTGCTTTTTGCACACAAATTATTTTCTCTTGTTGCTTCTTCTCTCCTACAATTCCGTCCCCCTTTCGGAAGGTTTTCCCTCAATGTGTCCCCTGATATTTGCTTTGTAGAAGCGCACATTTCGGCCATAAAAACGATAGAGGGTGAATGAATACTTAGTTGCTTCCGGACTGTGTGCTAGCTGGCTGAGGGAGGAAGGGATCAATCGATTTGAGGGCGCAATTTGCGAAATAATGCACTTGCCTATCCGATTCCGAAGGAAGAGAGTCTCCTAGGTCAAGTTCGAGGTTTCCTGTTGTATTTAGGAGTATTATGTTTCTCGTCTCGTCTTTGTTTCCTTCTAATGTCTCTAGGTCTTACTCCACGGCCCGAGGGACTAGAACAGATAATTTATGAGGTGACAGTGCTGCTAATGGGGGTAAGAATACTTCTACTGATAGGAAAGAAAAGGGGGAAGATTCTAAGGGTTGCCCATTAGACGAAAAAAAGAGAAAAAGTATTCCTTTCAAGCTGATATCTGATGTCGACACAATAAAATTCTTATCATCCAAATGAGCTTCAGTCAATCTGAGTGCAAATATATCATATTTCAACCCAATAAGTACTCTGTTATGCTCTAGAGCTCTTCTAAAAAGCAATGATTGTATAAAAGCTATGACGGAAGGTAGACATTTTCGTTCTGTTTCATGATCATGACACTGTTTTAGAGATCCTTCAAAGTTTTAGTAGATGCTGAACAAAAACTTAAAAGCATAAAGAAATAGACATCAGAGTAGTTGCTCGATAATGTATTTCGAGGGCTTTTGACGACCCTGAGAAATCCTGACTATAATCGAATTGATATATTCTTTAACGGTTCTTTTTTATAAAAGGTTTCGAAAATGCGCAGGAAAATAGACAAAATTACATCTTACATTTTGCAAAGGATTATCCTACCAAAGATTGATAAAAGAACGCAAAAATGATCAAATTTATCAAAATGTACCTGATTTAGGAGCAGGTTAAATTTCCGATCAGGTAAGGTTGCAATCGGCTAAGAAAAAACTCGACATCAACACCAAATGGATAGCATAATTGAGCCTCTCAACTCCCCAATTACAAAAACAGGTTTCACTAAAGTAGCATATAAAAAGATGACGACAAACCAACGCTAAACTAAAGCATGGAAAGCTAAACGATAGCATTATAACGTGTCGAGTTCTCTACGATAGCTAAACAAGGCATCATATTATGATCAATTTATTTTCATAAAGCTGGAAACTATGGTACTAAAGGAGGCATTATTTGACATAAAGTTTTTCTTCAGAAGAAAAATTCATGTTAAAATATAAATTGAGCTGAAATTAAAAAAAAAAAACGAATTCGATCATAACCAGCATAGTGCGCATACTTTTCAGTGTTGATTTCACATGTCTGTGAAGTTAGGTTTCGTTGAGGTATCATTACTCAGGGAACAACATTTAAGATGTCTACTTTAAAAATTTAAATTGGAAAAAATCGGCGTATAACTAGGCAAAATTAATCTATTTTTAATTTTCAAAGAAAAAGAATTGCATTTCAACTTATTTCCGTTTCACTGAAAGTATTTTGATATCTCGTTTAGCCAGCATTTTTCAACGAATTATGAAAGCACAACGATGTAAAATTTTGGCTGAGAATTATACCTCAATGTGGCATCAATATCTCCTCAAAACTTTTTTTGAAATGTTGGCAAAACAAGGAATCATTAAGGTTTTAGTGAAACCAACACTTGACACGACTGAAGTATCCAGGTATCCATATATGAAAAGTGAGACCCAAACTTTGGCGTTGTACCACCTTTATTCGGGCAAAACTACAATCTGTTTCTTCAAATTGTTAACTTTTTGGGGACGGGCAATCGATTCCAGGTATCAAGTATTGTGTAGGTTTAGTTGAAAATTGGAACACGGAAATTTTCAGGGACGGGCAACCGATTTCGGGTATCCAATTTCGTAGGCCGGCCAGGGGGTCATCCAAATTAACTGTTCACTGTTTTCGCGATATGTAAATTTGTGAATTTTCAGAAAAGTGGTTTTCAATGTTAACAAAAAATTTCATTGGATGAAATGACGTTCCAGAAGATAACAATATTTCTACGGAAGATTTGAATATATAAACGCATTTTCAAGCAATTTTCTGTTATTTATTAGGATTTGTTGCCAGATTGTCCGGTTTTATCCGGGTTTGCCCGGATATTTAATACAAAATTTGACAAAAGTCCGGCCAGGCTCGGTTGCCCGGATTCCATTGAAAAAAGCCCGGATTTCGCCCGGATAAATTCACTTTATTGGCACAAACAAACAAAAAAAATTGTGTTGTAAATTTTTTTATATACGCGTCCAGAACGAAATCTTTGAGCAAGTTTAATAAAAATAATCATGAGATGTTTTTTGAGAGTTGAAAATACGATTTTAAACCTGCTGAGGAAAAAAAATTTTTTTTTCAAGTTTTTTGTGTTGAGTAATTCCTGGATTTTTGTCGACATTTTAAAATTAAGTGCCCGGATTTTGTCAGGATTTTAGATAAAATAGCCAGGATTTGTCCGGTTCGGATATGTGCTGAAAAAAATCTGACAACCTTTTTTTTATAATTAAGTTGCCAGATTGCCCGGTTTTATCCGGGTTTGTCCGGTAATTCAATACAAAATTCGGAAACAGTCCGGTCAAGTCTGGTTGGCCAGAATTCATTAAAAAGTGCCCGGATTTTGCCCGGATGTATTCACTTTATTTGGCAAATCAAACCAAATAAAAAATCAACGAAAAGCCTCCATAACGAATTTTTTTGAGCAAGTGTTATAAAAATATCATGAAAGGTTTTTTGGAAGCCCAAAATACGATTAAAAATCTGTCAAAAAGTTTTGATGAATAAAAAATTCCATTTTTTTTTTTGATTTTTGTTGTTTTCTGAAAAATTTTCCGGATAATCTATGAAATCGCACAATTTTTCAGGCCCGAATACGTGCTGAAAAAAATCTGACAACCTTATTTTTTGAGGATTTTACGACATTATCTAGCTTTTTCTATTTGGAGCTGTTACACTTTCTCAAATTGCTCATTTTCTATAAACATGACATAATATTACGAAAAAAGTTTTGCGATGAACTTGTATCCGAAATGGCAGCCCTATCTTGCTTTTGAACAAAATTCAGACTTATTTTCGATTATCCGGGTTGAAATGAATAAATTATAGCTTTGTACACCTTGAATGGCTTCGAATTTTCACGATTAATAAGCAAATAGTTAGAATTACCTAAGGTAACAAAAGAGTGCATTTCTTAAACTGGTAATCGGCATCCCAGATAACCAGAAAACGTATTATATTTTACAGATTATATCGTATAGAATGTTATTTAAACTAATTTTCGTATATCTGCATCAACAATGTGCGGCCCATGCATACTCTTTATCGTATTTAAATGCATTGAATGATTTTAATACGACAATACAATCCAAATCAAGAATATGTGTGCTAATGTACCTATATGGCTTCCAAAATAATACGTATATACAGCTTTTGCTGCATTATATACGATATGTTTACACGTATGTATATTTGCAGGTATATTTGTGTTGCAAATTCGAAATACCCACCAAATGGTTATCTGGGATAATTTCGTGCTTCCAGAGGTCCATACGAATTTGTTTTAATATGTCAGCTTATCGAAAATGAAAACTCTTATTAGAGCTGTAAATTTCCAAAATTTGATTCGTAATTTATCAAATAGCTCTATAAGCAACTAACATTTTCTTTAAAAAAAAAAATCAAAGATAGATATATAAAAAAATCATCGTTGGTAGCTTAGTATGTGTTTCATCCAAAGCAGGATAAATATTTCCCTCGCTACAAATGGGAACATTGTGATTTCAGACATAGAATACAAAATTATAAAATAAAAATCTAAAGAAGGAAATTTAAATTCTATGGACATACGAATATGAGAGCTCAAAAGTACAATTCGAACCCTGAAAGCAAAATTTATTCAGAACCACAATTCAGTGTCCAAAATTATAATGATATCTTCATATCAATATTTGAGGAACAAAAAAGGCTAGAACAAATATCAATTTCATCTTTTGTCTCTACCTCTTCGAAATTAAAAACCCGAATGGGGAATGAAAAAAGTTTGAGGTATTTTATGTATATTTTGAAAAAAAAAACTAAATATCCAAAAGATTACAAGACCAAAAAACAATCTTTGAAAGATGAGAGTATTTTAAAAAAATTTATTTTTGATTTTATCAAAATTATCGATAAAAAATAACTTGATTTATAGGTTTTGTGCAATGATATTATGTGCATTTTGTTGCATACAAGCTTTCGTGCAATTTATTCCAATTCATTTGTTCCAACTCCGAGCGACAAACGAAAGTTTTGAAATTTGTTCCGGCATTATAAACGCAAATCATAAATAAACTTGAGAAACAAAGTTACAATTAGAGCCAAAGAAGGAATTTCTAAATTATAAATTCAATAATAAAATTTATTTAAATTTCATATTCCAAAATACAAAAAAAATCGTTTTTATGTAATGTGTTGAAATTTTAAAATGTGAAACGGGTTTCAAATTTCACGTCAAATATTGGAAACAGAAAAATTCGTCAAATAGTTATTCTATATGTGAAATTTGGAAACATAAAATCAGAATGAAGATAAAATGTTCAAAACACACAATCAGTAATCATTAAAAAGAATCTGATGAGTTTAGAAATTTTAACAAAGATCTTGAGTTCCTAAAATCTAGAAAACCATAAAAATTAAAAAAAAAACAACAACACAAGAACTTGAAAATGTCAATACATTGAATCTCTACTTGTATTGAAAACAATTTAAGGATGATCAATTTGAAAATTTTATGTTGAATTCAGGATATTTTCTTCAGTAAGGAAAGTTTCATAATAAAAGCACACCAGAATTAATAGTAGAAAACTTCAGTTGGAAAAATTTCAATTTGAATTTATAATCTAAGAAAGGAATTGGAATGAAAATTCAATAAAGAATCTCAGTATGGTCGATTGGACGAATTTAAGCTACTTAAGATTTTCCAAATTGATATTTGCAAATTTCTATAATGATCAAAAAGCAAACAATAATTTTGCATTGTTCCTACTCACACTTATACTCATAAAGTGAGCATCCTAGCTTGTTCTGTTTCAAAAATGTAATTTCCATTGTTTTTCAATGTTTCACTTAAAGTTCTTAATATTTTTTTTCAATAATTCCGGTCATTTGTTCTGAGATTGTTGCGGTAAAATCCAGGAATATTTTTTGTAAAGTCTTTAAACCAATTTAGGTAAACATGAATTCTAAATTCCTCACAAATAACGGTCAAATTTAAATTTAAAACAATAGATACCTTGCAATTGTGCAAGACATTCTAACCTAGTTAAAACGGGAGATGCTTTCATTACTCTCCCATTTTTGAGCTGGATTTCTTCTTTCAAAAACTGATAATTAGGTACTCTAATTTGTTCAAATCTCGACAAAGCTCATTTCCAGTCGCTGTAAAAGCCATGTCATTTTTTCACTGTGAACTCCTAAAATATATTATTTATTCAATAAAAAAGAGAAAAATGTTATTAAAAACCAGGCCTGTTTTTCGAATTCATTCCAGAAAATTTAATTTGTTTTTGCGTATTCAAATTCCAGAATCTTTGTTTCAGAAATACTAGAGGAAAATCTCATTACCCTCCAAATATTATACTGGAAATCGCTTGAAATGCAGAAACATATTCAAATAGTTTGCAGAAATATTATTATTCACAGTTTATTTTTTTAAACAATCTCGATTTTACAGCAATTTGTACCTAAGTGTGTTGATATGCAGAAAATAAATCAAATCTTATATTAAATTGAATTAAATAATAGTTGTATTCGGCAACACTGAGATAAATAGACTAAAATAAATTTCTATGGCAACGTTTGTTATGTTGGCAACACAAGGAAAAACAAACAAAACAAAGTCAGTCATTGATCTATTCTTGTGAGCGACAGACGCATCTGAGCGAATCTCTGAATCGATATTCGTAAGAATCGTAAAATGCCGACATTGGCGTAGTTGATAGAATAAGCATAGAGAGCGCAAATTTTCAATGGCTGCGACGAGTAATTAGATTCTGACTCGGCCTCCGGTAGAAAGATGGATTGGCACAGGGAGCGCAGATTTTAAAGGCTGCTGCTACGAACAAAATTGTTTCTGATCAGGCCATTGGAAAAAACGGAATTGGCTTAAGAAGCGCAGACTTTTAAGGTAGTTTCTGCTGATTGTTTGCTTCGGTTTGGCCTTCCGGTTGAAAAAGACGGAATTGGCTCAGGAAGTGTAAATTTTTAAGGCTGTTGTTGCTGATTATTTGCTTTGAGTTGGCCTTCCGGTAGAAAAAAGACGGAATTGGCTTAGGAAGCGCAGATTTTTTAAGCTGCTTCTGCTGATTGTTTGCTTTAATTTGACCTTCCGGTGAAATAGACGGAATTGGCATAGGAAGGGCAAATTTCACACGCTGATGTTGCTGATTATTTGCTTCGATTTAGCCTTCCGGGAGAAAAAGACGGAATTGGCTTAGCAAGCGCAGATTGTTTAAGCTATTTCTGGTGATTGTTGGCTTTGATTTGGCCTTCCGGTAAAAAAGCTGGAATTGGCATAGGAAGTGCAAATTTTACAGGCTGTTGTTACTGATTGTTTGCTTCGATTTGGTTCCTCTAGAAAAAAAAACGGATTGGCTTATGAAGCGCAGATTTCTTAAGCTTGTTCTCCTGGTTGTTTGCTTTGATTTGGCCTTCCGATGTAAAAAGACGGAATTGGCTTAGGAAATGCAGATTTTTAAGGCTTCTGCTGCTAATTGTTTTTTATGATTTTGCTTTCCCGTGTAAAAAGACGGAATGGCTTTTGAAGCGCAGATTTTTAAGACTGTTGTTGCTGATTGTTTGTTTTGGTTTGGTCATTCGGTGGAAAAAGACGGAATGGATTTGGAAGCGCTGATTTTTAGCCAGCTTCTGCTGATTTTTTTTACTTTGATTTGGCCTTCCGGTGCAAAAAGACGGAATTGGCTTTGGAAGCGCAGATTTTCAAGGTTGCTTTTGCTGATTATTTGCTTCGATTTGGCTTTCCGGTGGAAAAAAAAAGGAATTGGCTAAGGGAGTATAGATTTTAAAGGCTGCCACTGCTGATTGTTTGTTTTGATTTGGCTTTCCGGTGGAAAAGACAACTGTGCTCGATGTTTACTCTTGAGCTCGAACTCGCAGACATCGGCTCAGCAGGCAACTGACTTGTCAACTGAGCTATGTCACAAGCCTATTGGGCCTCAAAGCCAATTGGTTCATCGGAAGAAAGGGAATTAATGCTTGAGTTCTTCGTTGAACAATTTAAAACAAATCGTTGAAGAAATTTTTAACGATTACCAATCTTCGGTCTTTGAAAAAGCAGAAAACAGAATGGCAAATTTTTTTTTCGTTCAGTGTACATGCTTTTTGACACGTTATAAACTTCGTTTTTAGATTCTATGCAAGCAAAGTGTTACGAATTCTTCAGAGTATAGTAATGAAGAAGAGTATTCTCATTTGATTATACAGACCAACAGATTGGCTGATACGATTATTCAACTCGGTTATTTACACCTGTGGTTCCTGTTATTCATCCAGATTCATACTTCAGTCATACGGAAAAAAGGTGTCACGAGAACCGTTAGTTTCCGCTGCTAATTTTATGGTCACGTATTTTACCTGCAATGAAAAGAGAGAGAAGAAAAAAACCATCAGAATGAGGAATTGACTATTGACAGAATCTATGTAGGTATGTAACGAATTGCTCTCATATACCAGAACCTAGCGGGTTCATGTTAATTGAAGTATCATGACGTTGTTTACGAAATCAAGAGATGAATAAAATCATGAAACCGTGTGTTACCAAATAAAGCGTAACGGAACGACGACGGTCGTCCAACAAACAACAAAATCGAGCCGACGACTTCCACATCGTTTGTTCGTTTAGCCCTGAAGTTGCTGATTCAGAAAACGGAGGCTGAGGCTGAAAGTGACGTTCTGACAGGCTCATTTTATATTATCCAATAACGGAAAGACGAACGAAAGCGTTCAATTGAACTTGCACTCATATCTACCCAGCCGGCACCGTTCATTCATCGAGTCGATCCATTCAATCAACGCCGTAAATCTCACCCCCAACACCCACACCCAAGGCAAGAACAAAGCGATTGTTTGTTTGTGTAATGTTGAAAATGACTTGTTAATTTTCCTTGCCCCAGTTTTTGGTTTGGCAGCTTGACGCGTGTTACGTTTTTCATCGGCAGCTTCATCAACATTGGCAACGTCAGCATCATCATAATCATCAGTGATAAGTAAGAAGCCAGGGACTTGAAAAAAGGACGTTGGAATTTACGCAAAAATCCTAGGATGGCAAGCCTGTTTGTAAGCAATAGACGGAGGTCGGATTAAATTTTGCAAACGATAACAATTTTAATAACATAAGCAGCTTGATGATTGAGGTTCCTCTGTAAAGAAGTACTTACACTCGTAAGAGGGTTACATGAATCAGAACGAACATTTCAGCAAATGCATTCAACCGATGACAAATAAACACACATAATTTGCTTGTTATGTCTCCTTCTGAGAGAAGCTGTGTATATGCAGGAGTTTTTCAGAGAAAGGCAAAATAATTCAATTGAGTTCCGGATTATGATGATAATATTTTTGTTTTTCAAATCAAAGTACAAATTGACCGGCTTGAGTCAAAACAACCGGCTCAAAACAACTTAGAACTCGAAGAGAACTAGAGTTTGTATATTGAATTGTTGAAACTATCAAAAAATAACAAAATCGTTCAAGAAAATAATAGCAATAAGCTCACTTTGGAAGAAAAAGAAAAACCGGTTCATGCCTACTTTTTTTAAAATTTTTCAATCAAAATTGTAAAAATGGTTAAATTTGTCCAATTTCAAAACTTGCTAAAATTGAATTTAAATGGAATTGACATAACTGTCAAAAATATCAAAATTTTCAAAATTGCCAAAACTGTCAAAATTATCAATGGTCCAAAGTGTCAGAATTGTCAAAATTGTTCAAATTGTCAAAATTGTCGAAATAGTCAAAATTGTCAAAATTGTAAAAATTGTAAAAATTGTCAAAATTGACCAAGTTGACCAAATTGACCAAATTGTCAAAATTGTCAAAATTGACAAAATTTTCAAAAATGACAAAATTGTATGTCAAAATTATCTGAATTGTCAAAATTGTCAAAATTGTCAAAATAGTCAAATTGTCAAAATTAACAAATTGTCAAAATTGTCAAATTTATCAAAATTATCAAAAAAGACAAAATTGTCAAAATAATCAAAATTGTCAAAATTGGCCAAGTTGACCAAATTGTCAAAATTGTCAAAATTGACAAAATTTTCAGAATTGACAAAATAGTCAAAATTGTCAAAATTGTCAAAATTGTCAAAATTGTCAAAATTGTCAAAATTGTCAAAATTGTCAAAATTGTCAAAATTGTCAAAATTGTCAAAATTGTCAAAATTGTCAAAATTGTCAAAATTGTCAAAATTATCAAGATTGTCAAAATTGTTAAAATTGTCAAAATTTTCGAAATTGTCAAAATTGTCCAAATTGTCAAAATTGTCAGGTTTGCCAAAATTGTTAAAATTTTAAAAATTGTCAAAATTGTCATAAATGTCCAATAGTCAAGAATGTCAAAAATGTCAAATTGACAAAATTGACAAATTTGAAAAAATTGACAAAATTGACAAAATTGACTAATTTGTATAAATTGACAAAATTGACAAATTTGAAAAAATTAACAAAATTGACAAAATTGGCAAAATTGTAAAAATTGAAAAAAATGACAAAATTGTCAAAATTGACAAAATTGAAAAAAATGACAAAATTGAAAAAATTGACAAAATTGAAAAAATTGAACAAAATTGACAAAATTGACAAAATTGACAAAATTGACAAAATTGACAAAATTGACAAAATTGACAAAATTGACAAAATTGACAAAATTGACAAAATTGTCAAAATTGAAAAAGTTGACAAAATTGGCAAAATTGACAAAATTGGCAAAATTGACAAAATTGACAAAATTGGCAAAAATGTCAAAATTGAAAAATTGACAATATTGACAAAATTGACAAAATTGACAAAATTGACAAAATTGACAAAATTGATAAAATTAACAAAATTGACAAAATTAAACAATCAGAAAAAATAGACAAAATTGACAAAATTCAAAAAATTGTCAAAATTGTCGAAATTTTTAAATTGACAAAATTGGCAAATTTGGCAAAATTGTCAAAATTGAAAAAAATTGACAAAATTGAAAAAATTTTCAAAATTGACTAAATTGACAAAATTGGCAAAATTGACAAAATTGGCAAAATTGTCAAAATTGAAAAAAAATGACAAAATTGTCAAAATTGACAAAATTGACAAAATTGACAAAATTGAAAAAATTGACAAAATTGACAAAATGGACAAAATTGAAAAAATTGACAAATTTGAACAAAATTGACAAAATTGACAAAACTGACAAAATTGATCAAATTGACAAAATTGTCAAAATTGAAAAAGTTGACAAAATTGACAAAATTGACAAAATTGACAAAATTGACAAAATTGACAAAATTGACAAAATTGACAAAATTGACAAAATTGACAAAATTGACAAAATTGACAAAATTGGTAAAATTGACAAAATTGACAAAATTGACAAAATTGAAAAACTTGACAAAACTGACAAAATTGACAAAATTGACAAAATTGACAAAATTGACAAAATTGACAAAATTGACAAATCAAAATTGATAAAATTGACAAAATTAGCTAAAATTGACAAAATTGACAAAATTGACAATTTTGACAATTTTGACAATTTTGACAATTTTGACAATTTTGACAATTTTGACAATTTTGACAATTTTGACAATTTTGACAATTTTGACAATTTTGACAATTTTGACAATTTTGACAATTTTGACAATTTTGACAATTTTGACAATTCTGACATTTTTGACAATTTTGACAATTTTGACAATCATCACAATTTTGACAGTTTTGTCAATTTTGTCAATTTTGTCATTTTTGTCATTTTTGCCATTTTTGTCAATTTTGTAAATTTTTTCAATTTTGTCAATTTTGTCAATTTTGTCAATTTTGTCAATTTTGTCATTTTTGTCATTTTTGTCAATCTTGTCAATCTTGTCAATTTTGTCGATTTTGTCAATTTTTTCAATTTTGCCAATTTTGTCAATTTTGTCAATTTTGCCAATTTTGTCAATTTTGTCAATTTTGTCAATTTTGTCAATTTTGTCAATTTTGTCAATTTTGTCAATTTTGTCAATTTTGTCAATTTTGTCAATTTTGTCAATTTTGTCAATTTTGTCAATTTTGTCAATTTTGTCAATTTTGTCAATTTTGTCAATTTTGTCAATTTTGTCAATTTTGTCAATTTTGTCAATTTTGTCAATTTTGTCTATTTTGACCATTTGAGCAATTTGACAATTTTGACAATTTTGACAATTTTGTCAATTTTGACAATTTTGACAATTTTGTCAATTTTGTCAAAAATATACATTAAGCCATTTTTCTCATTTTGGTTTGTTTTTGTAAATTATGACAATTTTGAAAATTTTGAGAATTTTGGCAATTTTTACAATTTCGACAATTTTTCAAATCTTGTCTTTTTTGTCATTTTGTCAATTTTTTTCAATTTGGTTAATTTTGTTATTTTAGTTTTGTCAATTTAATTAATTTAGTCAATTCAATTGTTTTTGTCGATTTTGCAAGTTTTGTCAATTTGGTCTTTTTTGTCAATTTTGTCCATTTTTTTAATTCAGTCAATTCCTGTCATTTTTCAAATTTTGTTAGTTTCATCATTTTAGTCTTTTTTTGTCCATTATTTCAATTTTTGTCGATTGGTCAATTTTGTCAATTTCGTATATTTTGCCAATTTCGTCAATTGTGTAAATTTTGTCAATTTTAACAGTTTTGTCAATTTTATTCATTTTGTCAATTTTATTTATTTTGTCAATTTTGTCCTTTTTGACATTTTGATAACTTGACAATTTTGATAACTTGAAAACTTTGACAATTTTGACAATTTGGACAATTTTTAGAAGTTTGACAATTTTGAGAATTTTGAGAATTTTGATTATTTTGATGATCAATAATTTTGAAGAATTTATCAAAACTGTAAAAAATGTCAAAATTGTGGAAGTCATCAAAGTCGTCAAAATTTTTAAACCTGTTAAAATAGTCATTAAAATATTGGTCAGAATTGTGAAAATCTACCAAGCGAAAATGTCTCACAACTAAATTTTTTTTCATTGTTTCAACTGCTTCACAATATCTTAAAGAAAAACCCCATTGCACTTGAGTCATGAATGGCATTAGTATCCTGAAGATTATTAAAATATAATTATGTTGAATATTTCCCCATTATATTTAATGATTATCCCAAGCAAGAATGTCTGAAAACTCATGTTATCATGAATAATTTCCTCAAAACTAAGATAGAAAAAATCCCTTGAGTTTCAAACCTCAAACATCGTGTAATAACTCCTTGAGCGACGATTACAACCTTGTATCTTACAACTTCAACCCCTACTTTTCTCAACCCTTCTGCATCGTGTACCATTTCCGGATGCAAATAGAAAATATTTCGACCCCCCTTGAAAAATCGTTTTCCTTAAGGATGATTTATTTACATGATTGTTGTGTAGGTGCACCATCTTTCCCTCTGGCATAATAAAAATATGAGGGAATCTTCTCGCAAACTAATTTTCTACGTTCCCTTCCCTCGGAATTCCTTTTGAAATTGAAAATTATTTTCATCGGATAACATTTTCAAGATTTACACATATCTGATAAGATTTGCTTATCAAAACGATGGAAAGAAAAACAGGGGTTTTTGGGAGAGGCTGTTGGATTTATACGGTATTAAAAAAAAAGGTGTTTGAGAACAGAAAAAAATCAAAGTCAATGTCGAGCACTATTTTGAAAATACAAAATTTTAAAAATGTTTTCGAACATTTATTTATTAAAAAAAAACCTCACTAAATTAAGCATCAGAACCAGGGTTGTCAAGTTGTGAATCTCCTATTTTCCAAAAACTTCATATTCACACTCTAGGATGTACTAAGGTTAAAAATTAGAAATATTTCCAAAAATCACAAAAACGGAGGCTTATCAGGTCATCAGGATGGGCCACAAAAAAATCAGGCAAATCCCGAAAAAGCAGGCACATTGGCAACCCTGATCAGAACATTGAAGTGCAGCAAAGTTGCAAAAAAACTCTTTACAAAAAAGATTTCTCAAATTCTGTGATTTGAACCTAAAATTCTGTGATGGTTTTTTGTGACGCTATTCCTAAGAAGTTCATGGGGAAATCATTTGAATCGTCAATAAATCGGAAACTACTTACAATTTTGATAGAAAAAAAAATAACAATACTTTGCTTTCATGTGTTTAGGGATTAGAGTTAGAAATAAAATGTCAAAATTGACATAAAAATTTCTAATTTTGGAAATCTTTACAAAATTTAAAAAAAATCTGTGAATTCTGTAAATTTTTTAAAAATTCTGTGATCTGTGATAAAACAGATTTTTCTGTAATTTCGGCAACCTTGATGTGCACTTGAAGCAGGTATTCTAATTATTAAGAAATTCTTAATTTTATTAGTAATCAAGATTACTCAAACCTGAGATCTCATAATAAAATAAAATAAATCCAGAATCGCTTTCAAAAAAAAAATTGATTATTTAATTTACTCTAACACTTTTTTACTGCCATTTGGCTGCGCTTCGATGAGTTTTACTCAATTGACCGCATCATTACTGCTGTGGAAAGATGCAACCAAATTTTGAATAAGCTTATTTTGTTACTGCTTTTTTAATCGGCCTCCACCTCGAGTCTGACCCAGGGAAGAAGGGTGGGATGAGAGCCATTATTCATTCGCTTGTTTTGCCATTCGTTTTAATCGGCATTATAGACTTTTTTTTGCAATTTTGTTACTGCAGCTTTTCATATCCATGTTGATGCTGTTGGTTTTTGTATTTTTTTTTGTGCTACTGTTACCCATTGGCGCACTTTATTGGCATATCTGTTTCAATTGAGCCAAATTTTTGTCCGCGAAACTGAGCCGGACAATATGGTGTCATTCTTTTCTTCTTTTTTTTTTGGTTTCTGTTCGAAAGCACCATGTCTGTGAGCTCTGCACAGATAACTTAATTGAGCTTCCCGGTTGATTTATTTGGCTTCATGAATTATATTATATGGTTCGATTTAAGGGCCTAGACAAATAAATTTGTCTACGAAAGTTTTATTGAAGTTTTTTTTCATGAGACGTTCATGAAAATTTGTTTCAAATTCCGGACATACTTATATTGATTAAGTCAAAATTTTAACTAAAACGAATGAGTTTTATGCTTATCTCTTATAATTTGAAATTTCAAAGTTGGAAATAGTTATTCATGTCCTTATCAAGAATGAATTACTTCAGAATGGGGGTAGGCTTAATGACGGCACGTTATCCAAACATACGGGAAAATTGTGCCTGTGCCTCGTTCCATTATAAGCAAAAAACGAACCATATTTATCTATCTTCATAGTTTCCAATTTATTTACGACAATTCTGTGGTTCCAGTTAGAGACCTCGATCCGCATAATCTATCGACCATGGGGCTTGTCTCGAAACACCTATAAATATCACTCAAAGAGCTCCTGCTGGTGCTGGTAAAATTTCCATTTCCAACCCTTTACTTTCATTTTTTCCTATCCTTTAACCTCCCAGCATCACCGGGATCAAAAACGACTGTGGTGAAAAATATAACTTTTATCATTGGCTTGGACTATAAATTTCCAGTGCCTTTGCTGTTGCTGCTACACAGAAGATTAATTTACGTCCAAGGGAGCAACAGGGTTTCGGGGGGTGGTTTTCCTTTTCACCCACATTTAGCAATTGGGGGCGAAAAGCCAATTGCTCAGTTCGGAAAGAATTGTTTCTTCCGGGAAACATTTACAGATCCCAAAGATGAAGTTCCCGTTCCTCAATATTTACTTCGGACAAATTGTAGCCCCAAAACCAACATCACTTAAAACGTATTCGATCGTTTATTCTTTTCCATTGAAAAAGTTCCTCATAATCGGAGCTCTCCCCGGATGATGAAGTTCAAATTTAATTACATCCATTTCATTAACGGAAATAGCAATCCTGGGGCTGGATTTTCTTTGTTTCGGAGAATTTTCCAAAGAACCAATTAGAATAAAAGACAGATGACACTCCAACGCTTCTAAAGATGTTTATGCCTTCAAAATTTTCAAGTAGGTAATGAAAGACTTAAAATTTATTCGAGAACGTCATTTTAAAAAATATCATAGGCCATTTTGGGAAGTTTAGGTTAATCAGTGTTTCAGGTAGAAATCAATGGATTGACAAATACAAAAAAATCCGAAATATTCAAATTTTAATAGGTTTGCAGCACCTGGCAATAATGGCCACCAACAACGATAAAGCAAACGACTATTGTTCCAACGGAAAACAAACAACATAAAATGGGACATAAAAACAAAACCACGTTATACCCTCTCCCAAAAACCCAAACACAAACGATGAAACGTGTCCTCCGAAAACCAAAAAAAAAATCGAAAAAACCTTCACCATTTGGGGCACTTTCCGCAGATGCTACACCATCGGGCGGCAGCAGCAGAAGATAACCTCAAATATCCGATGACGATAATAATCAACACAGTGGTTTTTCGGGAAAACTGGAAGTCTGGAACGAAGTGACAAGGAAATCAACGAGCAATCTTCCCTACCGCCCTTTTTAAGGGATCCAGATTTTCCGATCCATCCCTTCGCTCAGCTGGAAAACTTTGAGGAGTTGGAAAAGTTTTCGCTTCAATTTTAACGATTGTTGTTGTAGAATTTTCATTTTTTTTCTGTTTGGAAGTAGGGTTCTGGTGTGATTTTAAATTGGATCTAAAGGCGATGGAAATTTTGGTGATCGGCGACGGTCTTTGGAGACGTCCCAAGGGAAGCTGCATAAATTTTTCACTGATTTCGATCAATATTGATGTCGATCAACACTTCCACCGATGACATTTTCAATCAATTGATGCTATTTAACATAATTCTATCTTGGATACCTTTAATCTAGTCCAATTCTACATTTAAAAATTGAAGACCGAAAAAAAAAGACAATTTCACCTCTTGCACCAAATGCTTATTTAAAGTTCTATGGACATGATAAATAACAAAAAACAGTTTTTGACGATCGCCATATAACGGAAAAACTTGAATCGTTTAGCTCTGCAACCCTCACGGTATTGATGTTCTTCCATATTTCTACAAATGATCAATTTAAAACTACACAAACTGATTCATAGTGGTTTTTGTGGAAAACATCTTCAAGGATTTGTTACTATTTTTTTTGTTAAACATCTTACACGATAGGTCACAATAGAGAGTTGATTGCAGTACTGTAAACTGTAAACACATGAGGAACCGAATGCTAAAACCTATCGATTTAGTGAAAAATTTGTCACTGAATCGAGTAGTGTACACCGTTTAGTGCTCTGCTTACGACAAGAGCCTCAATCACCCCGACTTCTCCTAAAATCAGGCGTTTTCATGAAAAATCATAATAACAAATAAGAAAACATAAAAAAATGTACAAAAATGATTGAAACACATTTTAAACTTATTGCATAATTGAATGAATAACACCGCTTTGCATTCAATTTAGGAGAAAGGTCCCATTTCCCTCAATTTCCCCTAAATTTATTCATAAATTCTTGCAATATATTTACAAATATCCTAAAGAAAGCATCAGCAAAGGTTGACAAAATATTATATCAGGTGTAACACTTACTGTTTAATCTTATGATGCAATAGTTGATTAAAAAAAGAAAGACCGCGTGAATCGTATGGAGGCAATTTAATTCATGCAAATGTGAATATTGATTCTTATGAAACTCTTAGGCGACATTTTAGAAAACCAGAAAAAAAGAATTAATATTTCTGGACTCTGTAAAAATAATGAGAACAAATAATTTGGCGTCGATGTAAATTGCAATTTTATAAGAAAAATTCTTTGCATACTTAAAAAAATAAGTTCGATCATATATTATAGGCTTTGTTTACAATACTCATAACTTTTCGTAAACAGGTTATTCATGCATTCTTAAGAAAAAAAAAATCTAGACTATGACAATGTCCAAAGTCTGTTCAAATGAGTTTCGAGCAATAACCGTAACTGTCCAATCCAGTGCAAGCGTGTTTGTGCTTATTGGCCACTTTCTAAAAACAGGACACATTAAGATTGATTTGCACGGTTAGATTGAGCTAACCGTGCAAATCAATCTTAATGTAGACCATGATTATCTAAATCTCAAGGTCGGGGGTTCGAGCCCCACGTTGGGCGCCAAATCTATAGCTGTAAAGTGTCCAACCCGGTGCAAGCATGCCGCTTATGCGCCACTCTTAAAAGGGCTGAGTCTTTCCATAAGGCGAATCCATATATGTACATAAGGGTGGTAATGGATGTATGGGAAACATTTTTTGATCGATTTTTGAAAACCATTTGAAGATTGGCCCAAAAAACTAACCTGTGCAAAATTTCAGCTCGAACGGACTTGATTAAGGGGTGCATCAAAGCGATCCAAGTTTCGACTTTTAGAAAGAAAAACTGAAAAATCGAAATTTCAATTTTGATGCCAAATTACTTAAAAATGTAGAAAACTTCGAAATGTGGTGTTGAAAAAAAATTTTGTTTTCGAAAATCGGCTTTAAAGTTTCGAAAAAAATTTACTGGTGTTATCTCGAAATTATGTTTTTGGATTTTCCGATCATCCTTTTGTCCCCCTCAGGTGATTTTTTAAATTTTAAAGTCGATTTTTGACAAAAAAGTTTTTTGAGACAACACCATATTTCGAAATTTTATGCATTTTTAGTCATTTGGCACCAAAATAAAATTTTGATTTTCTGTTTTTTTTTATTTTCGAGGATCAAAAAACCAAAACTTTGAGCGTTTTGAGATCAAGTCCAATCGAGCTGTAATTTTGCACAGGTCAGTTTTTTTGGGCTAATTAACAAAATTTATATGGTCGGTTTCCGAAGTTCTCCATGACCCATTTGGCTGCCCCCCTTATATACTTAGATCTTCCATAAGGTAAGAAGGATCCAGACAGTTTGACTTGCCGAAGTCAGCAGCCGATGAATTCGAGTTTAGCTCGGCCAGCTATGTATCAAAAATATTCAGCTTCCAAAAACTTCGTACCAAAACAAAACAGTTGTACCAAAAATAGCTCCTAAAATTGGATCTAACAATCGCAAGCCATGGTGGAATCCGCATCTCCGGCTATTACGTAACCGTTTAAGGAAAGCAAGAAGGCGTTTCTTGCGAACAAGATCTAACGAAGATAGGTCAGTTCTATTAGATGTTGAAAAAAACTACGAACTTGCTTAGGATAGTTACTTTCGTGAGTACGCAAACCACACTCAAAGCGAGCTTAAAAGGAATCCCGCTGCTTTTTGGTCATATATCCGTAACCGAAAAAACTACTGCAGGATCCCAGTTGATATGACATTCTCCGCAAGACAGCAGAAACGTTTACCGACTCCGCAAACCTGTTTGCTGAGTTCTTCCAGTCAGTTTTCCTGAATGATGATGGACTCACTTCGGCTGTTTCACTTGAATCTTTACCGTCATACAATATCCGTGTACCTACTCTTACGCTTTCTGATGTTGACGTCTATAATGCTTTTATAGCAGTGAACGTTTCGAAAGGACCAGGACCTGACAATTTGCCACCGGTGTTCGTAAAAAACTGTGCCTCCGCAATAGCGATACCTCTAACAAGTATTTTTAATATGTCCCTGTCATCTGGAGTTTTCCCGCAGGCGTGGAAAATAGCATCGATCACACCTGTGCATAAAAGTGGCAGCGCACATTCCGTCGAAAACTACCGTCCGTTTTTAATCCTTAACTGTTTTGCGAAAGTACTTGAATCTTTAGTGTACAATGCTATATATCGGTCCATAGATCAGTTAATTGATGGCGCTCAACATGGATTCATGAAAAAACGTTCAACAACCTCAAACCTTATGGCATTTACAAATTTTGTGGTACCAAAACTCGAAAATCGTCAGCAAGTGCAAACTGTATACATCGATTTCTGCAAAGCTTTTGACCGCGTTCCTCACATATTGGTAATAGACAAACTTAGACACCTTGGACTTCCTGAGTGGATAACAAAGTGGCTTGCCTCGTATTTGAACTCCCGCTTGGTCTATGTTAAAGTCAACTAATTTTGCTCTTCAAAGTTTTTGATACCATCTGGTGTTCCCCAAGGCAGTCATCTAGGACCGTTAGTATTCATACTGTTCGGTAACGATTTGTGTGACATGTTGACGTCGCATAAACTCTTTTATGCAGACGACCTAAAGTTATTCCGACAAATTACATCACCGCTAGACTGCATCATGTTGCAGAATGATCTCGACGTTATTATGAGACGGTGCGGTTGAATAGAATGTTGGTGAACGTCAATAAGTGCAAAACAATGAATTTATCAAGAACCCGTAACGTGCATCAGTATAACTAAACAAAGGGTAATACCGTTCTCGAAACAGTTGACACAAAAAAGGAACTTCGGTGTTACCTTCGATAGCCGGTTGAGATTTCACACGCATATCACTACAATAACCGCCAAGGCTTACGCTATGCTTGGTTTCCTCCGTCGCAACACGATCCATTTCAACGACGTGTATGCACTTAAAATACTTTATTGTTCGATCGTCAGTAGTATACTTGAATACGCAGTTCCAGTATGGGCCCCATTCTAACTGACTTTGAGTCAATCTCTCGAAGGTGTCCAGCGAGCGTTTGTTCGTCAGGACTCCCTATGAACATCGATGTAACCTGATTCATCTTGAAACGCTATCCCGTAGAAGGAAGTTCCTACAGTGTTTATTCACATTCGACTTACTGAGCGGCAATATTGAAAACAACGATCTCCTGGATTGCATAAATTTGTATGCTCCTACACGCCCGCTGAGGAACCAAATGCTTCTTTGGATTCCGTCTCATCGAACCACGTATGGCTACTACAACCCAATAGACACATGTAACCGTTATTTTAATGAGTGTGATAGAATTTTTGATTTTGGTATGTCTAAGCAATCAAAAATAGGTTAAGGCATCACTAAGAACAATAAGTCTGTACGAAGCAATATTTTTTCGAAGACTATTATTTATTTACATTTGTTGTTCGTTGTTCGTTGCTTATGTTTTTTGTAGTCACAGGCTCGCAAGGCCCGCAGCTAACCCCACTATCTCGCAGGAGGACCGTCGAAGACTAATAATTAAAAAAACTTTACTTGAAACCTCCCGGGTCAGTATGACCCGAAGCGTACTATACAGTTATCATAACTCGTAAGAAAAAATCGGAAAAATCTGAAATTGGGAACAATTGTGAAGAGCCGCAAAATACTCAACCTGTAGTTCCAGATAACTTCCGGAGACCACCTGAAATGACTCTATGAAAAAGTCCGATAATATGCCTATCGGGTTAATCGACCCGAGCTGTTGCGCTCGTTCCGCTGGCCAAAAATCAATACATTCTAACAAATTACCTATAAACAATTCCGAAAAAAGTTTTTTTTATATTTTTGACGATCGACTGAATATTGTGTTTTTCTCGGGAAAACTCCGACTTGCAGCCTTTTTAGAGCCAACACTATATTTGTTAAATCCGGTTTTATGGAGGTTGTGGGATAAATTTGGGATAAAATTTTTAGTCCCTGAAGAAGATCCAAAAAGAATTGAAACGTTGGATACATAAAACAAAAATCGATTTTCTAGAATTTCTCCAGGAAAAATTGTAAAAGTTAAGAACAAACCTATTCAGACATGTAAAAATAT
The DNA here is from genome assembly GCF_029784155.1 of Uranotaenia lowii. Taxonomy (NCBI): domain Eukaryota; kingdom Metazoa; phylum Arthropoda; class Insecta; order Diptera; family Culicidae; genus Uranotaenia; species Uranotaenia lowii. The sequence goes on from NC_073693.1 coordinate 326,238,812, forward strand.
ATAGGGGTCAAATAGAAGTTTCGGTAGAAAAAATCGATACTACAAAAAATTATTCCAATTATGGCTTTGCTTTGCTGAATCTCGTTTCTCAATGAACCGATTTTTTTTAATCAAAATTTAGTTTTAATTCGTTTATTATTTTCTTAGATAAATTTTTTATTCTCAAAAATCTCAAATCAGTATATTAGAATAAAACTATCAATTTTTTCACGTTTTTCGGACTACCCCTTGTATTGATGACTTTGCATGATTTTGTCATCGTGATTTCTCGAAAACAGGCTAGACTCACAAATCAGACTCTACTCCAATAATGAACTTCCTTGGGGGTGGAATAATCGGTATAAGATTCTATGTCGGACCGGCATTAACAAGCTTTCTAACATGTTAATGTCTGAAACAACATATCCCATATCCTATCACAAGACAAAGCAGGTTGAAACAATCAGTCAGCAAGGAGATTGTCGAATGATGGGGATGCACTGGGTAAGATATCGGACTTGCAAGCCGAGATAAGAATGTTGCAGTGAGTTCGATTCTGACTATGTTTTTTTTTAGAATGAATTATCCAATAGGATGATAATCACATTAAATGTTTTTCTTGTTCCGCTTGAATGTAGTGAAGCACGAGGGCCCGGGTCTTTTTACAGTAGTGCTTTTTCATTCATATCATCTTTGGCGAAGTAAACTTAGCAGCGTATTTTCGACATTTGAGAAAAAAAGCGGAGCACAGCCGGAAATGATTTTAATAATTATTAGAAAAAGTCATATGTATGTTTTTCGTAGATACTCTGGGTATAAAAGTGCGGTGCTTTTTAACTAATTACATTAATTTTTGAAATCGACAACCGAGGCATAGCTCAGTTGGTAGAACACTTGCTTTCCGATTCAACGTCATTGATTTTATACCCGGGAGTAAACATAAAAGAAAGTTGAAGGTTTTCAGTGTTTTCGCGCCAACAACAACGTTGGATAAAAATAGACTAGCTCATAGTTGTTATAAAAACTTTGATGGAAACAAAAAAAAAGTTAATCATTGATCAGCATTACAAGTAGAGATGTACCGAATATTCGGCCGGCCGAATATTCGGCACCGATTACAACCAAAAAACCGTTAAGCCGAATACTCGGCTCACCGAATAGTTGAGCGAATATTTATTATTTAAATTTAAAAAATAGACTTCTCAATTTTTTCAACTGATGTTGGATAATTGATTGAATATTCAAAGGTAATGTTGAAAAACCTTCAAAATCATCAAAAAATTATGGTTTCAGATAAACATTTTTTATGTATCCGTGTATTTTTCACTTTTGATAGCTTTATACTGTTATTATCGTTTATTCCGAAATTTCTTGAAATATCCAGACTTGCCCGTAAACCAAATAAAGAATTCGAGAAAAGTTAAATCTGACCGGGATGGCCACTTATTTTTTTAACTTTCCGGATTTAAGCCGAGTTTATTCAGATTTGTTGCTAAAACAAATAACAAAAAAAAATTAAATATCTCTTTGAAGTTTTTTAAATTTACTGTTACAATACGATTTTTTAAGAGTAAATTTATTCGTAAGATACGATTTAAACACTGCTGTTGTGATTCAATGAAAACTTTAAATTTCATGTAATTTTATTGGTTTTTCCTCTTGTATGTTTGAGAATAATGCCTAGTTTCTATTAAGATTTTCCCCTTTTTTCCAAATTTTTCAAAAAATCGTTCAAACCCGGCCTTGTGGATACGTTTCGTAGAAAGTATTGTATGCTTAAGGTTAAAGATCATCGTTCATTTTGGCAACTCTTTTGATGACATCTAACAAAAATTAGGCATTCATCTTATTCGACATAAAAAACAATTTCAAATAGCTTAACACCTGTTCTGACAAGTTTTGTCCCAGATTTCACTGGAATCCAATCTCTTTTGTGATAAACGTCCTAAAAACGACAAGTCATCTGATGTCCTTTCAGCTATGTGTGACATTCAAATCAAAAATACCTCTACTTTAAAAAAAACGGTACATCGGGTTGGAAATAATCGACTTTAAAACACGAGGGACATCAAGATGGCAGAAATAGAAGATTTTTATTGGAAATAGCAGTAGAAATAGAAGTATTTCTATTTGAAACTCAACAAAATATTCGACCGAATATTCGGCCGAATAGTTGAAAAGGTCAATATTCGGCCGTTCGCCGAATACCACTATTCGGTACATCTCTAATTACAAGCGATTTTTTTGTTTTCAAAAACCCAAAATATTTTCTTGATTTTCACCATACTTGCTCCTGAATGCCTCTATAACACAAGTTTGGGTAAAGCTTTCATTTTCATTATATTTGTAATCATGAATAATTTGTTTACCTGTGAAATAAGTTTTTCAACACATCAAGGAACTCGAGAAAATCTTAGCCGGGAAACACCGAAATTTGGCATTCTCTGTCTCAAAAACCACTGGACCAAATTTAGTTAAATAAGTATATTTGAAGTACCAAAAATGCTGTGTTCAATTTATCCAATAAGATTTTATTATTAAATTTGTAACATTTGTGTTATGTCTCGAAGTGTAGCACGCTTGCGGAGAGCGACAAAACAAGATAATTCGTATTTGGTCCGTTATGTGTTAAGATTGAGAGCATCTCATTATAGAAATTTATATATCAATCAAATGAGTTCATTTTAGTGCAAAATAAAATCGGTGGTGACATGAAGCAAAAATAGTAAGGTGCTATTATTGAGGAGCTTCTCGACACAAACCCTTTCTAAAGGCTAGGTTTCTGTTACAAGCGTTTATCATAGATTATGTCATAATTTTTTTCCAACATGTTTTTTAGAATAAAGAAGATGCTTCTGACATTGATTTACAAATTGAAACCTAGGTTAGAAAAAAGGAAAACAACATAAGTTGAATTGCGTGCAAATTAAAAAGCAACTTTGATGGATTGATATCTGGCATTTCGTCAAATAAAATCCATTTTTCAAAATTCTTGAAGAATGGAATGGAATATGAAATATTGTATCATTCCAAATTAATTAAATTAGAATTTGCAACTCATCTCATCTTTGCATATCCAGATGTAAAGATGAGATGAGGTGCGTTCTCGAAGAAAAATTATTTCTTACAAAATTAAATCTCGTGGCATTTCGTGATATGTGAAGATGAAACATATTCTACGCACTCCAAACGAAATTTATAGATGGGACATGTATCACAAAATTAAAGAATATAATATTCATTGATAATACTGATCCAGGCATGCTTTTGGTGTGTTGTGAAGATAAGATATAGCAATCAAATAAAATTAAAACTGGAAAACTTTTTTTTTATTTGAATATTTTGTTTAAAAAGCGGGACATTTTGAGTAAAACGCGGGACGGTGGGACATTTTCGAAAAAAGCATGACATGTCCCGCTTTTGCGAGACGAATGGTAACCCTAAATGTAGTGCCTTAATCGGTTGGTATCATAACATCAGTATAAGATTGATAAGTGTCAGCGTATTATCTATAACAACTTTTGAAGCTGAGTGAGAAAAACCATTAAAGGTAGTAATGAATTTCATAGTACTTTAGTTCCTTATGGTAATTTTATAAATTTTCTATTCAAAATCTTTACAATTTTCCCTATAAATTATTTGGGTTTCTCAACTTTCGAATAATGTTTTTTTTTTCAAAATTGTTCTGATTTCTGCAAAGCATAGAAATTGGTTGCTCCTTTGCGTATTCCTATGATTGGCAGCTGGTGTGTTCCGGCTTGCGATCAACAGCTTCTCCGAAATGAAGTGTCTCTCATTGGTAACAGATGGGTCTCATGATGATCAAAATAGTTTGCGGTCCTATATGGGATCCTCGCCAGACACTTATCATTTACCCCAAAACCGAACCGTTTCTTGTAACTACGCATAACTAATGATTATGCCCTCGTTGGTAAGTGTTAGCTCCATCGATGATGGTGGTCCCAGATGGGTCTTTTCGGTAATTATCGGCGGCAGCAGAACGGCAAGCAAAAGTTATCTTCCTCGCTTTTATAATCATTAGAGGTTAATAAACGCAAGTTGGCCCCACGAACCCCATCATCGGCCAGTCGTAAAATCGATCCCCAAGAATTCATTCATCAGTGGGCCAAAAGTAGGGGCATCGAGGAAAACGATGCTTTTGCAAACCGCAGCAGAATATCCAATCAAATTCCCTTCTAAGGGGCCGTTCACTAATTACGTAAGCACATAGGGGGGGGCTTTCTCTTTTCGTAAGTTTTATACGATCATTTAATGTGGTATATTTATATGTTTAACTCAACTGTTTCAGAAATATACCTACCAAAATGTTTGCTGGGGGGTGGGGGGGTTTCACATTTGCTTACGATCTCTTACTAGGGGGGTAGGGGGGGTTTCCAAAAATCTTACGTAAGAAATGTTACATTGATAATTCGTCACAGCCATACGAAACCATATTACTCACGTTTTATTTTTATTTCTCACTACCTATTTTTCGGTAATTTTTTATGTTATGTTATTAATCTTAATTAATAAAATAAAGTTGCTGGTTCTATAAAAATTAATAGAGAACCAATTCAAACCAACATGTCACCAGAAACACTGAATCGTCGCTATTCGCTTTTCTTCATAACAATCTTTTTAATTGAGAAATTTATAGAAACAAAAAGGGAAATGGTGCGTTCTGACACCACGATTTGAAAACATTTTATTTCGAAAATGACTTCATCAAGTAGAAGTCTTTAAAAATCGATATTGGGGCTTTTAGATAAAAAATTTCTAGACACTTTTTTCAGAGATACCAACCAAGCCACTACAAACTCTAAATTTTACAAACCATTTACCAAAAAAAATCGTAAAACTTTATCGCTTTATAGCTCAAGTGAATCTCAGCTTTAAGGTTAATTAACAACGTAATTGTCGTTAAACACCAATTCTAGTAGCATAGAATAATATTTTGTTTAGATTTTTATGATTTCAGTTGAAAAACAAAACATTCTTTATTGTAGCTTGTGCTAGCCTGATCTATCCCTTGTTTTTAAATCGGAATTTAAATTTTATATTGTTTATGGGGATTGTGGGAGTTTATTGAAGATTATCGTAACCCTGAACATGCTATGTCCTTAAAACTTAATCTTTTCTATAATCGTTTAAGACATCATCTGTTGTTTTGTAAAAATTATGCTTTTCAAATGCAGTTGTTAAGTTTTACTTAAAAAGTGCTCTGCTTTGAAGCATGTATGACACATTTTTAATATTTTCAAGCTGGTTTTTGAAGAAAAAGTATCAATTTCTAATAGAATTAAAACGTAAGATCTTACTAGGGGGGGAGGGGGGGTTTCTAAAAATCTTACTTTGTCTTACCAGGGGGGGAGGGAGGGTTGAAAATTTCCGAATTCGTGCTTACGAAATTAGTGAACGGCCCCTAACGACAGACAGACAGACGGACTATCGCTGTTGGTCCAAACGCCCAAACGATTCGCTGCTGCCCGGGTACGAATGTGGCGAAAAACATTTGTCTCAAGATTAATCAGCATCATTTAATCGAAACAGGCAAAATTTTACGACCTCTACGTGCCCTGGTGTTTTATTCTCTCTCTCTAGGTCGTAGGATTATTGAACCGATAAAAGTTACCAAAACTTTTCCAATATCGGAAGTTGAAGGATCATAAAAGGTATATCCAATGATGAGTAGCTTCAAACTTTGAGATAACAAAGCTTCGGTGCGAAGCAGGAGAACTCGATAAAATGAAACAACCAAGAGGAGATGATCCACGGAAAGCTCCTCCACTTCGTCGTCGTTGAAGGTAAACGAACGCTAAATTAACGCTCCAATTGGGCCCAATTGCTTTGGGGCCGAGCGAGTCAATCAATAAAGCCAGCTAGAACAAGATGGGATAGTTTAGGATTCATTTGGAGCGGATTATTCATTGGACGCGTTGACGAAAGTTTGGATTAAAAGAGAAATCTCCATATTTCAGAAAAAAATGTCACATTTTATCATCGAAAATTCAAATTATACAAACAATTTAAGCAACTTTGTTAATCTTAATTTTTGTGACACGTTAAATATATTTTTTCGTATTTTTTTCCAACAAAATAAAACTAAAAGTAATCTTAGACAATCTTGCAATTTTTTTCAATTTTATCCATTTTGCAAATTTTTTTCAATTTTGTTAATTTTGTCAAATTTATCAACATTGTCAATTTCGTCAATTTTGTCAATTTTATCAATTTTGTCAATTTTGTCAATTTGGTTAATTTTGTCAATTTTGTCAATTTTGTCAATATTGTCAATTTTGTCAAATTTGTCAGTTTTGTCAATTTTGTCAAATTTGTCAAATTTGTCAAATTTGTCAATTTTGTCAATTTTGTCAATTTTTTCAATTTTTTCATTTTTTTCAATTTTGTCAATTCTGTCAATTCTGTCAATTCTGTCAATTCTGTCAATTCTGTCAATTCTGTCAATTCTGTCAATTTTGTAAATTTTGTCAATTTTGTCAATTTTGTCAATTTTGTCAATTTTGTCAATTTTGTCAATTTTGTCAATTTTGTCAATTTTGTCAATTTTGTCAATTTTGTCAATTTTGTCAATTTTGTCAATTTTGTTAATTTTGTCAATTTTATAAATTTTGTCAATTTTGTCAATTTTGTCAATTTTGTCGATTTGAAAATTTTGTCAATTTTGTCAATATTGTCAATTTTGTCAATTTCGTCAATTTTGTCGATTTGTCAATTTTGTCAATTTTGTCAATTTTGTCAATTTTGTCAATTTTGTCAATTTTGTCAATTTTGTCAATTTTGTCAATTTTGTCAATTTTGTCAATTTTGTCAATTTTGTCAATTTGGTCAATTTTGTCAATTTTGTCAATTTTGTCAATTTTGTCAATTTTGTCAATTTTGTCAATTTTGTCAATTTTGTCAATTTTGTCAATTTTGTCAATTTTGTCAATTTTGTCAATGTTGTCAATTTTGTCAATTTTGTCAATTTTGTCAATTTTGTCAATTTTGTCAATTATGTCAATTTTGTCAATTTTGTCAATTTTGTCAATTTTGTCAATTTTGTCAATTTTGTCAATTTTGTCAATTTTGTCAATTTTGTCAATTTTGTCAATTTTGTCAATTTTGTCAATTTTGTCAATTTTGTCAATTTTGTCAATTTTGTCAATTTTGTCAATTTTGTCAATTTTGTCAATTTT